>NW_026556849.1:0-30607 GCF_029017545.1 Prosopis cineraria
AAGATGTAAAAGGTGGGGATACTTTAGCACAATTTCAGTCCCAACCTTCCAATATTGTATCAAGAGGGCCTTAGGTTTTGTCTAGGATAATGAGTTCATGTTTGATGCCCCATGATATCCCAGCTGGCATGTTTCTTAGGGAAAATACCCCGGATATCTTTTCCTCCTCAACAGGTTTCCCCATTTCCTCCCTCACCTCAGTGCAACTGTAAGCATGGTATTAAATTAAAAAAGAAAAAATAACTAAATTTTGCTGCTTTGTAGTGTTCGGTTTTAACAATTGTGCAGGCATCTTTGTTTCTCATATAAATATAGAGATATACAAAAATTAAAGATTCTAGACATAAGGTGTATTTTAAAAATTAATTTATACATTACATAAAACACAACACAATACATAAATGTTTGAAGGTTTTCTCAAACGAACAAATTTTAAAGTTTTGGCAATATTTCTTAACCATAAATACCATAGAATGAAAGTTTAAATGCTTAAAAATTAAAAACTCCAATTACCAAAATTCGGCTTCATTTTTGATGGGTTTGGCAACCGGAATTAGATTCTATAAGGGTGGAATGTGGATATTGGGAAATTAGAGCGCCACGAATAGGAAAAAGAAGTGGTGGGAACTGCGGGTGAAGAGTGCCACAAAATCAAAATCAACACCTTCTGATTGGTCCAACCAATCAATTATCCCCTTCCACTCCACACTCAAAATCCTCTTGTTCATCCGCAGCTCTTGTTCCTTGTTGATCTCCCAAATTACTCACTCACCCACACCCCCCTGTCTCGTGTCCTGCGAATCCTCCATGGCCATGGCGACCCAAGCTTCCCTCTTCACCCCGCCCATCTCTTCCTCCCACGCTCTCTTCTTTGAAGAACCAATCCGCCCTGCCCTTCTCCTTCAAGCCCCTCAATTTCACAGCCTCAACAGCCAGATCAAGCACGGTGATCAGGGCGGCGGAGAGAGAAACAGAGGCCGCCCCTGTAACCAAGGAGGCAGAAGCACCCGTGGGGTTCACCCCGCCGGAACTGGACCCCAACACTCCGTCTCCGATCTTCGGAGGGAGCACGGGGGGGCTGCTGCGGAAGGCCCAGGTGGAGGAGTTCTACGTGATCACATGGGATTCTCCGAAAGAACAGATCTTTGAGATGCCCACGGGGAGCGAGCGGCCATCATGAGGCAGGGTCCGAACCTGCTGAAGCTGGCCAGGAAGGAGCAGTGCTTGGCTCTGGGGCGAGGCTGAGGTCAAAGTACAAGATCAAGTATCAGTTCTACAGGGTGTTCCCTAACGGGGAGGTGCAGTATCTGCACCCTAAGGACGGGGTGTACCCTGAGAAGGTCAACCCTGGACGCCAAGGAGTTGGCCAGAACTATAGGTCTATTGGCAAGAATGTAGCCCTATCGAGGTCAAGTTCACTGGTAAGCAAGTCTATGATTTGTGAGCTCTGTTTTCACCAACATCTCCGCGCTGCTTGGTCTCTGTAATTATCTGTATTTGCTACTTTCTCCTGTCACAACCTTATATTGCAATATTAATTTGTCTTAGCGCTCCTTCACACCAATCCTGTAGCGCGTTATTGAACCACACATTATAGTCCGGGGTCTTTCCACGACTTCGCCCTTTTTGGATCGAAAAGTTATAAATTATAATTAAAATTCACTTTGAAGGCAAGTGAATTGGAGTGCTGAGTTCGCTCGTCGAACTACAATTTTCCAGGTTAAAACGATTTTTCTTTTGGAAGAAAAACGATTGTATAAATTCAAATCTAATCATGGTTGAATGCTAACTGCGAGTCACATAGAAAAAGGGGGAAAGAGGGAGAGATAAACCATTGTTCCCTCCACCTCCACTCTCCACCATCCGATCTTTGGATTTAGTGGGACTCATTCAAATTCAATGTGAATGAATGTCTCATGGCACATGTTAAATATCGTTCAGTTGAACGGCTTGTTAGAAATTATTTTATCGTGTAATACGCAGTGAGTATTAAATTTCTAGTTTTTGAAGGATAATGTAAGTGAGGAGTTTATATGGTCTTGAGTATTGTTTTAAATTTTAGAAAAAAATATATCTCAATAATTTTTAATATCAATACAATTTAATGACGGTAATTGAGATGTTTATTGAATGCGTGGATTTGCGTCATTCACTGATTCCAATTCCTGATCTCTTCTTGTTGTTTTTCCTGGCATTTTTTCACAAGATTTTATGAGATATCTATGATTTGTTAAAATTTTAATTTATGATATTATTGAATTAAATTTGAGTATTGTATTATGTTTATATCTAATAAAGGTAGCTCTCCCAAATATTTTTTCTTACCTAAAACATTTGAACATTTGACTTTATTTAAGAGGGACTTACTCAACATAAACACTGTTAGTCAATTAATTTATATTTATATGTTAAGAAAATTAGACTAAAGAAATTAGGTAAGTTTGTTATTTTTGTAAGATACTAGATAATTTTTTTAAATGGTCCTATCTTTAATTATTACGTTAAAGCATTATCAATATACATAATTGATACTACATCATATAATAATCAAATTGCAAGGATGGTTTAGGGAAAAAATAAATATAAGAGAAAAGGAGATTGTATTTTCTCACTTTTAACTAAAACAAACCATCCAACGAGCCCTGCGCCTTTAGGAAAAGAGGGAGCAATAACGGGCTCTGAAATTTTATAACATGAGGCCGACACACACACACGCACGCACACATTTTTGAGAGGACATTAGGACTCAAATTGTTAAACTTGAGACCTATTTATATATGTATAAACTTGAGCAAAGTATTTATTTATTTATTTATTTTTTGGCGGGGCACTTGTCCCCTCTATGCTATAAGTAGGTATGTGATTGAAGGGAACGTTGTTTTCATACATTTAATTATTTAAATATTATTTTATTATTATAACGTCAGTTTCACAATTTTAATTAACCAGTCACAGTCGCATTTTATAAAGAATTAACTAACTATTGTTTAGGAATTTAAATGAATATCAACATATCCATAAAAATATATTTAAAAATTTGCACTATTCAAAAATTGATAGTGATGATGTGTACAAAGTAGACCCATTTAATTATAGATTTTTCCCTAGGTCATTCATATTACACATTATTTATCCAAAGATGTTTACAAATAATTAGTCCAATTTTTTTATTAAGCTACGATAATTCCGTATCAGATTGGAGGGCCAAATTCTCTTGTCTTGTGAAAACAAGGTACCTTAAAAAGAAATCTCAATATGACTATTTGCACCTAAATTATGAATTTGAAAGTTCAAGCTCAACTTAACTCAATTGGTTTTAAAATAATTAAAAAAATATTTACAAAGCCTTAGCTATTAAGTCAAGATCATCCACACTCCACCCATGATGAGTAACTATGATAAAAAAAAATGGTTCCTAAATTCAAGGACCTGGCAATCATGGGGCTTGAACATCAAGCTAGAATTGTCTATAAATAGAGAAGTCATTTCTCAACAAGCATCATCAATATCAACAAACTATTAATCTCAGACTCCGCGTCTGCTACTTTATTTTATTTTTCCTTTTATCATAAAGTTTTAGTCTTTATTTTTTAATGTACAGCCATATAGCCTTGCCATCTCTTTTTTTAATTAATTTATCTTTATTTTTCTGTATCTACATTAATTTTCTTTAGTTAGCATTCTCACATTCGGGTGAATTGTGGTAAGGGAGCTCGAATTTTTTGCATTTGATTAGAAGTCAAGTTCTTTTATTCTTTTGAGACCCCGCGTCTTTGGCACGCCTCGTGACCCCCTTTTTTTTTTGCCGAACAATTTTATGCATGCCTAGTGGGACATGTGTGAACGAAATGCCGAGAACAGTAAGGATCAATATCTTGTTGGAAAGAATAGACTTGAGTTTTATAACTCAGAGGACGTGGCTGCACAAGCAGAATGTGAAGTACAAGCTAACGAGAAGCAAAGAGCTCTATTGCAAACTTTGAAAGATAGGCTAAGGAACATCTTTGCTATACTGCCTAGACTGTTGTAGGAGCAAGTTTTAATTGACTCGCACCTTCAAAGAATAGATGGATTCGAAGGGCAATCTCCCAATATGCCGTTTGACTAGAAGATCAATAACAAGGATCGCTAAAACATCCTTTAAAGGATAAATGATGAGTCTAATTCAATGGGGGGCCCATTCGATCACAAGGGCTAATGGAGCCACAAGGGCCAGAGCTAATAGGGCCAGCGTCAGAAAGACCAGAGCCACAAGGGCTAGTATCACAAAGGCTAAAGCTATTGAGGCAAACTCCAGAAGGGCCAGAGCCACAGAGGCCAGTGTCATAAGGGTCAAAGCAATTGGGGCCAGCGCCAGAGGGGTCAGAGCCACTAGGGCCAACATTAGAGGGATCGAAGCTACAAGGGCCAGCACTATAGTTGATAATTTGGGCCAAGCCTGACGGGCTAGCCTGAACCAGCCCTAAAAATTTAGACCCAAGCCCAAAAAAAATAATTCTTTTATTATTCAAGCCTATTTAGGTAGCCCGAATAGGCCTGAGAAAATTCAGGCCAAGCCCATCAGGTTCAGGCTTGGCCCAAATACCCGAATAGAAAAAAATAAATTTTTTAAAAAATATATAATATAATAAATATTAATTATTTTTAAAGTTTTATATCATTTTATTCTAAAATATCATATATCAAGTATATTACTATATTTATTGTATAAAAATAAAAATATTTATATTTTTATTATTTTTAATTAAATAAAATATCTCAAAATAATAATTAAAATATATTTTAATATTTATTTTTATATTTTAAGATTCAATTTTTTCAAAAAAAAAAATTTGAGTCATATACATCATTTTTCTTGTCCAAAAAATTATATTTTATATTTTTGTATAAAAATAAAATAATTAATTTTAAATTAAAAATAATTTTAAAAATAAAATTTGGGCATGTATGAATTTTTGGCTCTACTACTAAACAAACATAATAAATAAAATAATATTTTTGAATAATTATTTAATTATCATCCATGCCAGACTTCGTTAAAAATTAAGAATAAACTAAAGTAAATACTCTTTGTATATAGGGCTTAAACAATATAAAAGGTTAAAAAAATTATAAAAATAGTGTTTTAACCATAACTAAATGATTTTGTTTTATATAATACAGTGATGGCTATTTTTCTCATATTTTTAAAAATAAAAAGTGTAGTTTATCTAATAGTTATTAAAAACTTTGAGCTAATCAGGGCAATGATTTTAAATTAGTGATTTAATCGTAGTTGAATTGAGATTAACTTGATCATAATTAAAATAATATAATTCAATTAAAATATATAAATATTTTTATATAACCATGATAAGGGCAATATTTAAACAAATAAAATATTAATTTATAAGTAAAGGAAACATTCATGAATAAATTGCACATAATATAATAAAATAATAACAGAGCTACTTAAGTAATTAACTATAAAGTTAATAAGTTATTATTTTTTTATTCCTTTCAAGTTAAAATAATATTTTATACTTAATAAGATTATTCAAAAATTAAAATTAATTTAAAAAATAAAAAAATATTTTTTAAAAAAGTTTTGGGTATTCGGGCCAGCCCGAATAAGCCCAAAGACATTAGGGCCAGACTTGGCTATATAGGTTTTTTAAAAAGAGTAGGATTCTTTAAGTTCGATTCGAATAAGCCTGGCCCGAATTGAACCAGGCCCGAATAAGCCCAGCCTGCTCAAATTACTGGCTCTAGCCAGCACCAAAGGAGCCACAAGGGCCACAGTTAGGAAGGCGAGTTTTGCAAGAGCCCTTTCTAAAGGAGCTCTCTTCCAAAGGGCTCTTTCTGCAGGGTGAAAGTTACAAGGTTAAGCCCTGCAGTAACTAAATTTTACAGAATTAATCTTTGAAGTTTAAAAACTTGAAGGGCCAATTCTAAAACTAGTTTTTGAGGTCCCAAACCTTAAAAAATTTGATCCTAAGCTAGGCCACATAGTCCCTAATCCTCAACCACAAGAGTGTCCTTCAAATAAAGTACCAGATCAACCATCAATCAGAATGGGAATAAGTCAGTCCTCTAAGACATATTACTTAAGCAATGATTGAAAGTGGGGTCAATGGAAATATCCATACAAAATTGGCCTATGAAGGCTTCGGCCAATTTGTATGCAGGGGCATTGTTTGCACCCAAATTGTGAATTTGAAGGCTTAGGCTCAACTCAACTCAATTGGTTTTAAAATAATTAAAAAATATTTATGAAGCTTTAGCTACTAAGTCAAGATCATCCACACTTCACCCATGAAGAGTAACCACGATGGAGAAAGTGGTTCTTAAATTTAAGGAAACTGACGATTATGGGGCTTGACATCAAGTTAGGATCATCTATAAATAAAGAAACTCTCTCTCAACAAGTATCATCAACATCAACAAACTATCAGTCTTAAATTCTGTGTTTGCTACTTTATTTTATTTTTTCTTTTATCATGTAGTTTTAGTCTTTATTTTTCATTGTACAGCCAGCATAACCTTGCCACCTCTTTCTTTAATTAATGTATCTTTATTTTTCTATATATCTACATTAATTTTCTTCACTTCACATTCTCACATCTCGATGAATTGTGATAAGGGAGCTCGGGTTTCTCGTGTTTGATTAGAAGTCAAGTTCTTCCATCCTTTTGAGACTCTACATCTCTAGCACACCTCATGATCGTCTTTTATTTTTGCTGAACAATAACTAAAAAAAGTAAGTCCAATTGGTGAAGATTTCATATACAACTCATATAATGTGTGATCAAATATTACTGTTGATATGAGGATTTTATTGATGAATGATCTAATTTTAATGTTGATAAGTTCGTGTTTTACATAAATTAATATATATATACATATATTCTTCTTTTTATTTACTAAATTATATGTAAATTAATATAAATTTAAATAAAATACCTTACTCGATGAATTTTTAGACATTTTTCAAAAAAAAAGCAAAAAGAACATATATTTTTATATATAAAGTAAAAAATGTGAAGTACTAAATTAAAGCTCAAGAAATAAGTTCAAAAAGAGTTGCCTGCTCGCGAGCAAGTAAAAAAAAAAGTTGTCTGACATAATTGAGCACGAGGAAATCATCACTTGAACGTTCATCTGCATGCGGATATTGCATGAAGAACATACGACCACAAGTGAACATAATGCTTAACAAGGCACAACACTCGACCACGCATGGAAAGGGTTATAAAGATGGGCTCTGTGCCGTTTGTCCATGCGCGGACATGGGGAAGAGCTCGACCACGCATAGATGTAAGGGAAAACACATGGCAGAAGCCGATTTGTAGAATTAAACAATATTTTATAAAATTAGATGAAATTAAACAAAAATTAGATGCCAACGAGGTGGGGAAAAGTTATAACTAAAACCCTAGCAGACTTCTAAAATATCCAAGTTTAGATTTAAAACTGGAAAGGCAATTCTTGAATATCAATCAAAAGTTTGGAGGTTAGATTAAAGATTTTTTTTTGACCAAAAGTTTAGATTAAAGATTAAAAAGTCATTGTGGAGTGTCCTCAAAGAATTTTGTCTGGATTCTCTTCTTCTTCTACTTTATGTCTTTAACTCTGTGTGTTGTTTTTTAATTATTTTACATGTTTAGAGGAAATAGAGGCTAGTTTTTTTTTTATCTTTGGGATTCCATGAACCTTTAATATTTTGTAGATAAATTTTTCTTTAATTATCTATTTTGATAAATGATTTAATGCTTAATAAGATTTGTTTTTGTTCTCATACTATTATGTTTGAATCTTGGTTTTTACCTTCAACATAAGGAAATCTCAAATAAATCACGTATTAAATAACTTAGGATTGGATTTAATATAATTTAAGCTTGAGATATAAAAATACTCAAGGGTAGTTTTAGGTAACCTTTTGAGGCTTACACATAATCAGATTAGGATTTGCTTGAGACATCACAATATAGTTAGATTACAGGTTTTATAATCAATGAATACATAATCTAATTTAAATCCTTGATTATAAAGTTAAATTAAAATGCAATAACAAGAAGAAATTGAATTGCAAAGTATAAAATGGGATTAAAATTTCTAGGGAGCTCTTTAATTATTGATCTTAACTTAAATTTATTTTTTGAATTTAATTTTGTTTTAAATTTTCTAAGTTATATCTAAAGTGTATTTCTAAAATTACTTTTTATAAGATAGAAAAGTAATATGATATTACTTTTTGATTTTTTTTACATAGGAGCATTTTTAAAATTTTACATGCTTTTATTCTTTTTTTTTTACATTGGTATTAATAAGTTTGATAAAAAATGACTTATAAAAAAGAGTCAAGGGAATATTAGACAAATTATAGGGAGCGTTTGATTATTAGAATGAAATGTATTGAAAAAAATAAGATAAAAATGAACTAAATTACCTTTCTTTCATAAAAAGCATGATAAAATTTATTAATATATATTACAAATGTGAGAATTATCATACTCTCTAAAAATTTTATGAATTATTATTCTAAATTCTATAAACTAAATTACTTATCATCTTCATGAATATGCTCATCTATCCCTTTTGATCATCTTATTTTTTTTATTTTTTTCAATTCATTCCATTCTTTTTAATATATAACCAAATCGGACCATAGTTTCAAATGCATCATGCATTAAACTAACGAAAATGAAGCCTGGTACTAGGAGAGACACAAGAAGTGATCTCTAGTGCATAAGGCATTGTGCAATTAGCTTGCCCCAAATCTATTAAATTATGAATTACTCCTTCCATCTTTATATATAAGAGATTTTTTAAATTTTAAAATTTATTTTTGTCTCTAAATATAAGAGATTGTAAATATATTTTTAATGAATGGACCATTATATTCTTTTTAAATAGAAAAGAGAGAAAAATAAATACTCTCAGTAATTTATTAAAAAAATTATTTATATTTATAATATAATAATTAGAAGTAAAATTGAAATGTTGCTGTGCTTTTAATTAAATAATTAATTGTTATTAATTTGTGTGATTTAAGTTAAAAATATTTTATATATAAAGATGAAAGGAGTAAACAATCAAGCATTGCATAGCCAAATAGGGCCTCCAATCTCAATTTAAAATTTAGATCCCAGATAGCTGCAACACATCTTATGAGATTATATTCCATATATTTCATCTTCAATTATGGAGCAAATGAAGCTTCTAGAGTGTCTCTCTATTGGCTCATTCCCATCCAACTAACCTAAACAATTAGTTTAATTATCTCGGTCTTTGTTAAACTGAACCCAATTTGTATGTATGTTATTCACAGATACATTCGCACGATGAAAACCATATGCAAACACACCCGAATTATTACAACTTTTTTTTTGTTCATTCTATTTACATTTTTGTTGTGAACATTAGAGCATACGCACAATATTATTATATAATTATACACATTTTTATTCTCGTGAACATCACACCCAAGCTGTTTTTATCGTTTCAAGATCCAACAACTGCGGTTGTTGCAGTGATGATAGAATTGAATTTGCCCTTGGCAGTTGTGGCTATCCTTTAATCTTGACCGTCAGATTGGCATCCCCATATTTTTGGAAGCACCCGTGCTGGTTGGTTCACACACTCCACTGCATAATCTTCTTCTTTGCTTTTCATTCTCTTCCCAACCTTCGAAAAATAATCAACCCCTTACTATTAATTAATATTACTAGTAATAACTGTGAAGCTGCATACAGGTGGCACCATTATAGACCATATACTTTTTTTAATTACCAGAACAGTGTGGAGGCCCATTGCTTTCCCCGCTGCAATGTTAACCGCGTTGTCATCCAGAAACAGCTGCATATTCCATTATTCAACCTAAATGATACATTGAAGAATCTTATAACAAATTTTTAAATTTTCTGCATTGATTAATTAGCATGATTTATCTCATCTTTACCGTACGATGAGGATCTACTTTGGCAGCACGGAGCGTGATCTCCATGGCCTCCGGTGATGGCTTTTGGAGGACGGGGAACTCATCGGGTTGTGTCGACTTGCAGAGGTTCAGGTTCATGGTCTCGAAGCATATGATTTGCTGAAAGCACTCGCAAATCTTGAGCTGATTCAGTACCTTCATCGCGTGAAATGTATCCGAATTTGTGAATATCTGAAACATTTTCCCCCTGAGGGTTGGGGTTTAATCACTTGGAAGAAGACGAGAATGAAACTTACATTTAAAAACATATAAGTTTTCTTTGTTTGATGCTGCAAAGGAGGTTGTGTAGCTGAATGTCAGGTTTGATGGACTCGTAAGGTAACCTTTCGTGCACGAAACTAGTGGTTTAAGATTAGGAGAAAAATAAGAAAATTAATTTCCCATTACATTGTTCGAGTAAAAGAATTCTTTTTTATTTTTTATTTTTTTTATTTTTAGAGGAAATAAGGGATTCATCTCGAAAAAAGAATAAAGAAGTAAAAGAATGTTGAGATGGGGTAGTAATCACCTGTGGTAATCTTCAACAGTGATGTCATAGCCCAGTGCCTAGAAGAAAAGAAATAAAATTGAGTACAAGAGTGGAGAGAAATGCAAAAGGTGAGGTGGATGAAGAGAGGAGATAATATTATATACTCGCAAACCAGTGAGGGTGCTTCTATATGTTCTGAAAAGTTAGCGCGAAGGCCCGAAGCTTTGCTCTGAGGGAATCCACATTTTTCCACCAGGAAAACTACATGCGAATTAAACGGTCACACATAATAAAATGTGTAGATTGTCAGGTAATGTATTATGTGTAATTGGTAACTAAAGTAAAGAAAGAAAGAAAGAAAGAAAGAATTAAACCTTCAATATGTTTCTTGAGAGCTTCACCAATTCCAGTAACGGTGGGATATAGAGTGTTATCCAAATCTGCTTAATTTCCAGAAATGATTAAGCATACAATTCATTTGTAATGCGCAAATGAAAATAAAGAGATGCAGGGAAGGAGTGAGGAAGAGTTACGGAAAATGATGCAGTCGAAGGGGGAAGAAGGAGATAGAAAGGAAAGGGATGGAAGGTGAATTTAAAGGAAAAAGGGCGGTGACGTGCTGACCAGGAGTGAGGGAAGGTGCATTGACCACAGGGGTAAAATTGGGAAGCCAAAATTTGGATTCCAAGTCACAAATGCATGACTAGCCATTATCAATTATTGGTACCCGCTGAGCTAATTCATTGGCATAATTGAATGCACCGACAATTCTCATTACCATTTTTGCCTTTCTGAAATTTTTTTGGGCCTAAATTGCCTTTCTGAATTCACATGTGCTTATTTGATAGGATATATAGGATCTTGCTTGTTTTTTCCTTTTCTTTTTTTTAATCACTACTAGATATTACTTTATTTTTTTTATGATATATAGTATTTCAGGTAAAAAGAAAAGATATTAAGCATGGCCAAATTGAGATATTATCAAAATGACAAAAGCATGAATATCAAAGGTTTTGATGGTGATGGGGATTGAATGCAACAGAGATTGAAGAGTGCGGTTCAGCGTCAAGTCTCCGGTGATAAAAAAAGAGGCGTTGAGCCAGACTAATGACAAGAGAGGCACCCTCAATAATGTAACTAATCTGTCTTTTATATATGTTATTGGTCGGTAGCGTGCCTGATTATTTATCATTTATGGATTTACATGATAAAAAAGTAGAAAAAATTGCTGAAAAAAAAACTTGACCAACAAATTTATTGTCTTAAAGACATGAAATTTGTATAAGACTCAGGTCCTCAAGAGGGATAAAGAATGATAGTTGAATGACTAAAATGCCCCCACTACGTGCATTGCTACATAGAACAATTTTAACTTGGACTTGTCACTTCGCCATCGTCGTCTTCCATAGCTGCGTCCACATCACATGAACCAGGAATGAGTGGCCTCTCTTGCTTATTCTCCTTGTGGATGTTGAAGGCCATTATCGAGCTTTGCTTGTAGTGGCGAGGAATTAGGTCCTTTGTCAGAATTGAAGGAATTGAGCAACTCCTTATCCCTTTCGCCAAGCAAATTTAGTGGATCCTTGTGACAAAGATATTAGATCACTGCTTCAGCATTCCAAGGACCCATTTCATGTGGTAGAAGTTTCTTTTTTAGTTTTGCAATGAGTTCCCCAATGAGGATCGGTGGCAATAGCTCGATTCAACATTGGGATATCGGATTGTTAGATGGATTTGTGAGAAATTCATTAGATTCACGCTTGGATTACAATTCACTAAGTTTCGAGCTATATGATGATGACTTAGATTTGGATATGGCAATTCTTGTGGTGCCCTGTTGAATCATAAGATCTTTCATGAAGAATTCGTTCCATGTCCCTATAGTTGGGTATGGCAATTTTATCTTTTCATTTTTTAAATCAACAATTTTTCTTGATATTGAAACCATTTTCTTAAGTAGTGTACATCATGTTTCATGAGGGAACATTTTTCTTAGAAATTACACATTCACATTCATATCTTAAATGATCTAAGATCTAGTCTATTTCTTCAGAGGATTCCATTCTTGCATATAAGAAAGATTGGATGAAAATACTAGATTAAACTTATGTAAATGCATTATTTGATTATAGAGTGTAAATGTAGTGGTGTATTGACTTAAATAACTGGTTTCTTCTTATATATGAGCATTATTTTGAGATTTGATGTTTACTCTTGAGAATCCAGCTCTGCAATTTACATCCATCATACCTTTTGCCTGTTACCTTGCTTGTTATCCATTATATAGTGCATGTGTGTGGCATCAGTAGCCTTTTAATTTGTTAGATGAGTTGAAATTATTCTAGTATGTGTTTGATATCCTAAGTATGATAAGTTATAAATTTTTAGAGTGCCATGACTAATTTTACAGTTTCATGAAAGAAGTTGCGAAATTTGAGAGTAACTATAACCGTAGGAAATGGCTTCACATGCATGGGTGTGTTTGTGGTTTTCTACTTTTCATCATGCTGCTAAATGTTAGTGAATTGCAATAAAGTTAGTGGTACAACCTAATCTTGGCTAATAGCTAGCCCTTCAAGTTTGAATTGTCAATTTGTAGACATTGATATATTTGTTCTTCTTGATCTTGATGCATCAAATTTGAATACATGCATAAGTTTGTTTGTGGTTTATTGCTTCTCAATTCTTAGTAGGCTGCTGAATATGATCATCAATCCTTGCTTTAACACTGCCTTTTGCTTTGAAGAGTTTATCTTTTAGGCCATCTACTACCCTTTTGTTATACTCATACATTTCACATTTGTGTCCTATTAGAACTAGTATGAGATCTACCAATTTTAGACTCCGACATTGAATTTACCTATTGAAATGCATATGCAAATGCATCATATTCTTAGACTTCAAGATCGAATTTACCAATTTCTATATTCACTTACATATGTTAAAAATGCCTTTACTTGCTTTCAGTTTAAATCTAGCTACAACAAAAATAATAATGAAGTTTCTTGCTGCTGCAATTTATAATAGAAAAGTAAAAAATAAATGCCCCTCAATTGTTTTGTTCAAGAAAATTGGATTGGAAAGGAGCAAGTTGAGCATCAATAAAGGAAATAATGCAAAAGTAAAAGTTCATTGTTTGTCATACTTTTTTTTTGGGTGCTTCTTTGAAGTAATTGCATTGCATTTAAGTTTGTGTGTGTGTGTGTGTGTGTTTTTTCAAGGGATGTAATATCTTGTAATGTAAGAACATAGTATTATTTATTGATAAATAAATTTCTTAGCATTCAATTATGTTTTTATGGTTTAATTAAGTTAGTGTGATTAATGTTTACATGTAATAATAATGATCTTTGAGAATATTCATTAGTGTTTTCATAATATCCATTTGTGTTTTTATAAGAAAAATTAATAAATTTTCAGAATATCTTAAATCATTATCATAAAAAGTGAAGAATATCCATTTAGAATAAGAATATTGTTTTCAAAATATTCATGAACTTATCATGAAAATATTATCAAACAAAGGCTATGCTAAAATCGCAAACCTTGTTTTTCAGGATATTGTGAATGGTTTTAATGAAAAATGTGCTCTTATTTGAACATGCATAAAAAATATCATGAAAAACAATGTGGTGAGTGCTTACAACATTTGAAAATTCATATGCAATGATGCTTTAGCTAAATGCAACACATTTTTGGTCACACGTAAGACTCTCCCATCATATGCAACACTCTCTTGTAGATGCAAATTTCTTGCACGATATGCAATACTTCTTCCATCATATGCAACACTCTCTCATGAATGCATATTTCTTCCATGATATGTAACACTTCTTATGTCATATGCAACACTCTCTAACATATGCGACAATCTCCCATCATATGCAACACTGTCTCTCATATACAAATTTTTTCCTGAATATGCAATGTTTCTTCCTTCATATGCAACACTTTCTTACATATTGTAAAATCACCTAATTTGCTCCACAAATTTAACAATAATAATATATATTACCATAATAAATAGGATTTAACTACCCTAGTTACCTTACCATGATAAATAGAGCTTAACTACAGTTAGAAGAGCTAATTATAATAGAAAAGAAAAGGACCAAAATTAAAGGTCAACTATAGTTATTGAAATTAAACTTGAAAATAGAAATTAACAAAAGTATATATACATGTATCCTGTTATGGTAAGAAAAAAATTCTACTACAGTTGAAAAGATTAAAACTAATTAATAATTACTGGTATACTATAAAAGTTTGGAACTTATCATTAATAGAGTATAATTTCACAAATATTTGGAACCCTAGGTAGAACAAGTATTTCTAAGATAATTCAAGGCCAAACAGGCATAACTCAAAGTTTTAAATATGTATAGAATCATGAGATATTCATATATAATTGAAATGATTGAAAACAATATTTTAAAAATCAATTTTCTAAAAATCAGAGTCATCTACTACAGTCCACAATGTGTTCGCTGTGCTTGATAATATTGAGGTTATTCCCCACAGCCAACACTACAATGCACTACGATGAGCCTCTTCTATCTTGTACACTGTGGTGAGGCAAATTGCATAGACATGACAACATAATTATGGTCAAAACATAGCACACTAGGAGTAAACTTTTGATGCACCTTGAGTCTCTATTGGATGTCTATTCGAAGTGATTTAGTTGGTCACAGAAAACTCAATCATTAAACTAACAAATAATGTTAGTTTCATTTTTAAAATATAATGTACAAAAGGTTAGACACCCATAACCAAACCACTGCTTTTTCATACTTTTAAAAACTCGAGGGAGTCTAAGGCCAACTTAAAGTGCCAAGAGCCTAAACAAAAACCTAGACCAAACCTCATGGACTTAAAACTACTTGTATAATGCACCACAACTTACATAAATAGAATAAATTACATTTTCACTCCTCAATCTCAAAATTATCAAAATCATAAGGGAGGTAAACTAGTTTAAATTCTCTAATATTATCTCATACATCTATTAAAATAACATAGATATATACTTGCACCAGTATTTAGACCTTATTTACACATTTATAGCTCATTCAACAAAGCCTAGGACACTAAATACAACCAAAAAGACACATATACCATTAATCGGTGTAAGTACCAAAAAAGATTATCCTAGTTGGCAATTTTTCATCATCAATTACATATATAAAATCAAAAGAAAGAAGCATACTATAGGAATCACAAATTCCTATACCTCAATGCTTTTCCCTTATTCTTTTTTTTGGAATTAGTGCTTGTAAAATATAGAATAGGAGTAAGTACATTCACTTAGAAAACAACATAACTTTAAATCATCTACATGCAAGTCAAATTAATTAAGGCATACAAATATGCATTTAAAGTTTGTTCAAGCATATAGCTCAATGTCATGTCACATGATATCATCGATGCATAATCAAACACTCAAACACTCCTTATCTTATCCATATATAGCCAAATGAATTTATAGGCTGACAATTTAATAGGATCGAGTTTGTATGAATAGATGAACCCAAACTTAACAATCATGAGGAGCTACCTAGCCAAAGGGCTGTAGTTATTCTCAAACCATAAATTCTCCCATTCTTAAAATCATTAGGGTGTTACAAGTCTTACCATTCACCCAGCAATGGGGAGGTTAAGGGCAAGGATCTAGGCAACCTATGTTCACATATATTTCTAGGCAAGATTTAGGAAGACCCAACCTTAAAACTATGTCACCAAGGCCACACATGATATTGGTTATATTCCACATGGAAATTAAATACTAACTTGTCTTAAAGTAACCTCCTACCCAAAATATGATCATGCAACATCAATTAAATCATTACCATACATACTAATAATCCTTAGCATAATCAAGCTAGCACAAGCATGTATGTATTATCCCAATTTTTCATATCCAATCATTTAAGAATATAATAGCATTTCCAAAATCATTTGTCTTAATTGATGCAAAAAGGCCACACTTGTAATTCATTTTTTAAAATAATAAATGAGTTTATTTGAATAGAAAGCATAATATTCATATTTATAATACCATAACTAATCTAACATGCAATAATACGACATAAAATTACCCAAGTTACCTCTAACATTTGAGAACTCAAAGGTTACCTTTGAAAATTTGCTTCTTGAGCATGCAATGAGCTTAAACAATGTGCCACAATATTAATCTACAAGTAATAATGATCATAATCACTAATCAACTACATAATTACCATTTCCAACTCCTAAACTCATACTTTAACAACCAAATTTCCTAACAACAAATCCAAACTCACATTCAATGAGTTTATTAACTTTATTTAACTCCTATTAGCTTAAGTAACAACTTATGTGTCATCCAACAATGCAAAATCTTACTAAAAGTGGTTAGGGTTCGTCAAAAACTTTAGATCTAAACTCACAACCTTCTTAGATCCTCAAAACTAGGTTTGGAAATGTTAAAGAACTCCTATTAGTCCCCGTAGAACTAATGAGTTTGGACTCTTAGCCTTAGGTCCAAATATCTTGCTCTTCCAACTCTATAACCCAGCTAAAAATTATGTAGAGGGGAGAGGGAGGGATGAGGAAGACATATCTAGGTGAGAACTGATCTTAAATCACCTTCAAAGTGCCCACAAAGTGATGCCCTTGGGTAGAGACTCAACTCCTCTTATCGCCCTCTCGCTATTTCAGTATTTCTCTATTACTTGACAATGTTTCTTTTGTCATATGCAAAACTTTTTTGTTATATGCAAAAAACTTTCATAGGTACACATTAGGTACAGACACATTGTTACTGGAGGGCCTTATGTGACATATTAACATTAAAGGAACTTGTACTTTAGTTCACAATAAATCATCACTGAAAGACTTTGTGTAACATATTGACAGCGAAGGACCTTGTTCTTTTTTTTTTTAACCATTAAGGGCATTTAAGTCATTTATCTACTATGGCCTTTTTGGCAATAGATGTGTTGGTTAGGTGTTTTTGAGCAATTTTTCCTAAAAACTATTGCCTTGGCCTCGAATGATATTAAACATAACCAAATCTTAGTTACAAGTTTACAACTTCATTCTCCATTTACCAAAATTTGGCATTATAGGCTCTATGCACATTTGGGCCCATTCGTTCTTCTTCTTGGATCACCAAGCCCTTTAATTCATCATCAGTTCTTGGAATACGAAGGCAACATCAAGCTTGAAGAAAAAGGGTGTAAGGGAAGGGCTATGCTATTACCGTGTCTCGTTGATCCACGAGAAGGTCTCTCATTTTCTGGGTGCAGCTATTCCCAGTGATCCCCGGATAGGGTGCATCAACCTTGTGCTTTCCGATATTACGTAATTTTGTTTTTTTGTTGTTAGTTGCATCGTGCTCGTGGTCTTTTTATTCAAAACAAAACACAGAGAATGATTTTTTTAGGACTTTTCTGTTTTTTTTTTCATTTTTAAAGGTAAAGAAATAAAAAAAAATTGTTTGGATGAATAACTTAATTTTAATTGTTTTTAAATCTGTTTTATTTTTAAAATAAAAGATAGAAACATATTAAAGCTATTTTTATTTTATTTTTTATTTTTAAAATACATTATATTTAGTTACTGAAAAATATAGTTGCGTTATATAAATCATTATTATAAGCCATTACTATTAACCTTTGGGAACTATTGCTATCAAGTAACTTCTTAACTTTAAAATTGTTTTTAGATTAATATAATTAAATAGATTTTTTGTTTTTTTAAAATAATTTTAAAGCTTTACTATAAAACAATTTTTAAATAAAAAAAAATGGAACACAAACATTCAGGCCCTTAGAATCAACTATTGTTTCAGTTCATATTAGCGATAGTCTTTGAAAGGCAAATTCCGAGAATAGAATGAATGCAGTAGTAACAGTAGCTCATGGGAACTATTATTTTGTTTCAAGATGTTTCTATTCTATTATTTTAAAAATAAAAATGAGAAAATTTTTAAGAATAATTAAATTTAAAATATTTATTCAGATGAATTTTAATTTTTTTCAAAAAAAAAACCAGAAACCAAACAATCTATTGGATCCTTGAGCACACAGCGTATGGGCCTCCTCCAAGAATAGGCTAGGTGGCTGATGGGCCTTTGCGACAAGCCCAATCACGAGCTTTTCACAAAATGTTGTTTTCTTTGTTTTTAGAACGTACAAAAAAAAAGAATATGTTATTTTTTGTTATAAAAATATATTATTATTTTTTATAGAAATTTTTTAGAATATTTTAAATATAAAGATAAGGACATGTTATATTTTTTAGTTTAATGTTTGAAATAAAATGATAATTTTATGATAAGAATGTTTTTATTATATCACATTGTCATTAATCATTTAAAGAATTACCAGGTATCTAATTTATACTTTATAAAATACTGTGAATTATATATAACAGATAAAGTCATGAAACACGTACGTCTCGACCATTTTCTCAGCTTTTGACAACAAAACCACTGAAGAATATCATTACACACCATTTTATCTTTTTTAACATAACTCTTGATATTTTCAGGGACTCACTTGTAGGTTCACGGAATAGTTTTCTGGACAAAAAATTTCAAACTTGCTGCATGAAGCCATTACGGGAACTGATGCCTTATTTATTCTTTAGCAGTTACAACTATTCCATATATTAAATTTGTGAAAGTAGATTCAAGCTTCTGATTAAACACGAGATGTTTAAATTTATATAGGAGCACTAGTTTTCTGCTGTGTCAATTTTGATTTCACCTTGTTTTATTTGAATCATTGTGCGCGCACGCGCGCACATATCACAGATTCGCAATCCTTAGTTGGATAAAGAGGCGAGAGTTTCTGATATATGGTTGCTTAGCTTATTTGTAATTTGCTCGGTGAGAATAAATGATATATATCCAGATGGACCAAGCTCGCAAGAGAATAAGTCAAATTCATGAAATAAAAACATGAGTTGTCGGAAGAAGAAGTGGTTTGTGCTTGCAAAGGATTGAGTTGTTGATCCAAAAATGCGGGATGACAGGGAATTAATTTGCTGCAGTGAGTCAAAGGAAAAACGTCAGCCATTGATTCCCAAAACAAGATTCCATGCATATCTCAACTAATTAAATAAATCCAAACCATATTTTATCATATTTATACACTCCTCACTTAGCTTCTCACTTCCACTTCTTCACTTCGCTCTCCCCGTCGCCGTCGGCGGTTACCATCTCCCAGAACCCGCTCTCCGGGCTTTCTCGCATTTGTTATAACCAGTCTCTGCTGAACCACACGGGCAAAACCGAAAACAACAACCTCGTACAAGCACCATCATTATTTAGTACCTTCCCTTAGCTTGGCAGAAGGGGGGAGAGCGAGAGCGAGAGAAGAAAGTCTGGACAGAGCACGCATTTGATAATCAATTCCATTCTCAGTGAACACAGTTCAGCAGCAAGTAAAGCAATATGGTGGCCGGGGGATTCTCAGGCGCGCCGGGGGGTGAATTTGAGGCAAAGATCACCTCATCGGTGATCATTTCATGCGTGATGGCGGCGACCGGCGGGCTCATGTTCGGTTACGACGTAGGCATATCGGGTGGTGTGACATCGATGCCGAGTTTTCTGAAAAAGTTTTTTCATGCCGTATACGAAAGAACCATCGCAGAAAAGACGGGCCAAAACAGCAACTACTGCAAATACGACAACCAATACCTCCAGCTCTTCACGTCTTCTCTCTACCTTGCGGCCTTGGTGGCCACCATGTTCGCCGGCAGCATCAACCGTAAGGTCGGCCGCAAGCTCACCATGTTTATGGGCGGCGTCATCTTCATCGTGGGAGCAGTCATCAACGCTGCCGCCATCAACATCGAAATGCTCATCGTCGGCAGGATCCTTCTTGGGATTGGAGTCGGCTTCGGCAACCAAGCCGTCCCTGTCTTCCTCTCCGAGATCGCACCCACCAGAATTCGGGGAGCCCTCAACATCCTTTTCCAGCTCAACGTCACCATTGGCATTCTCATTGCAAATCTTATCAATTGGTTCACCGCCAAGTATGCCCTGTCTATATTCATGTTACTCACACGCAGAGTGATATAATAAGCCAATCAATCACACACACGTACACATTGACAATGAAGGGAAGGAATTTACGGGTGTTATGATGCAGGATCAAAGGAGGATACGGGTGGAGGATATCGTTGGGCTTGGCGGCAGTACCCGCACTGATGCTGACTCTGGGAGCGATGATGGTGGATGACACACCAAACAGTCTGATAGAGAGGGGAAAGCTGGAAAAAGGGAAGGCGGTGCTGAAAAAAATTCGCGGGGTGGAGAACGTGGATCCGGAGTACAACGAGCTGGTGGAGGCTAGCAATAAAGCTAAACAGATAAAGAACCCCTGGAGCAAACTCTTGAAGCGTAAGAACCGCCCCATGCTGGTCATTTCCCTCTTATTGCAGGTGTTCCAACAGTTCACGGGGATCAACGCCATCATGTTCTACGCACCCGTGCTGTTCAGCACCTTGGGATTCGAGAGCGACGCTTCTCTGTACTCGGCTGTCATCACGGGGTTGGTGAACGTGCTGTGCACCCTAGTGTCTGTGTCCTTGGCGGACAAGCTCGGACGTAGAGTGTTACTTCTGGAGGCCTGCGCCCAGATGTTGCTATCTCAGGTGGCCGTGGCCATACTGCTCGGGCTGAAGGTTTCGGATCACTCCGACAAGTTATCAAGTGGGTTGGCCATACTGGTGGTGGTGCTCTTGTGCGCCTTCGTCGGAGCCTTCGCCTGGTCGTGGGGCCCGCTGGGGTGGCTCATTCCCAGCGAGATATTCCCTCTGGAGACCAGGTCAGCCGGGCAGAGCGTCACGGTGTTCGCTAACATGCTCTTCACTTTCATAATAGCGCAGTCCTTCTTATCCATGCTCTGCACCATGAAGTTCGCCATCTTCTTGTTCTTCTCGGCCTGGATCGTGGCCATGACGCTGTTCACCATATTCTTCATCCCGGAGACTAAGAACAAACCCATCGAAGAGATGACTGAAAGGGTGTGGAGCCAGCACTGGTTCTGGAAGTCGTATGAGGACGGCGACTGATCCTGCACCAGTCA
The DNA here is from genome assembly GCF_029017545.1 of Prosopis cineraria. Taxonomy (NCBI): domain Eukaryota; kingdom Viridiplantae; phylum Streptophyta; class Magnoliopsida; order Fabales; family Fabaceae; genus Prosopis; species Prosopis cineraria. The sequence continues at coordinate 21,530 of NW_026556849.1, forward strand.
ATAATTACCTTCCTCCTGCTTTCAGATGATAATTAATTAGTTTCTGCTAGGTGTTTTCATGCATAGAGGTTTTATTTGTGATCGACTTTCGTTATGAGTTTACCCGAAATTTAAAAAAAAAAATAACAAAAGGAATCGTTTTGTCGCGTTCTTTTTCTTCGTCACATTTCGCATTTCTGCTCTCCTCTTGCGTGTTTCGCTGTTCATGGAAACCAGACAAGTTTGGTACCTTTCTTTTAGTTTGTTTATTTTGACTCACTGGATAATTCCATTTCATCATGCGAAGTCAAGATATCCAATTCAAATAATGAATGGAAAATATGGTGAATTTAAACCCTAAACCCTAAACTATAGTAATAAATAATAAATAAATGAAACATATAATAAGGTGTCGCGCGAACTTTTTTCTGTGAAGCCTAATAAACAATTTGTAAAAATAATACAATATTTGTTGTTATGTCAAATCTCATCGTCTGGTTGTAGACCCGTAGCGTGTCTAATTGATGTTGTTCCAGAAAATAGTTTAACGTAGAATATGTAACATACGCAATCACCTGTATGTGCATATCTGACCATTTAATTTTTTTGTTTTCAGCCGCTTATTTGGGAACGTGATTTGCCGTTTGAATTGCTTTTCTCATTGCTTTTGCCTTTTGGCGATTGATGTTCGAAGATGGATGGAGGGGCACCTCATATTCATTGGATGTTTGCCATCCATCGCATTCACTATTGTTAAATTATATGGCGGGATCCATTTATTAATATATCTATGTGTGTATGCATATATAACATCCAAGTGACATTATATTTATTATTATCAACATGGACCAACGACCTTTTATCAATTTATTGAATATATAAATTTTATAATGCTACCAATCTGATCTCTTTAAGCTTATTTAATCTATGTATAGTAAATTGCATCATGGCACTGTTTATCTATGGTTGAATGAACAGATGTGAAACCCACAATAAAAATTGGAAAAATAGGTATGGGATCTACAGTAAAGATGCTTTTAGGTATGAGACTCGTGAAAAAAATGATATGTATGAGATTTTTTTTTTTTTTGTAAATGTAAGAGACTTATCATTTGTTGCTTGTATTTCATCAACGTATAAAATAATTAATTAAATATAACCTATAAATTTTAAAATAAATTATAAAATAAAATATTTTATTATTTAAGTCAATCAACTTTTTCCAGTTTGCTTTTATATATGAGCAAATTTTGATCAATTTTACAGTTTAAAAAAATAATTAATCATAATAATTATATATATAATTTAAAAATTTGAATTAAAATGTATTTGTGATTACCATTTTATTAAAAATATAAATAGAGAATTTATAATAAAATTATAAATTTAATTTTCACATATTATAAAAATTTAACTCTACAAATTTAAAATTTAAAATGGGTTATCCGACAATTACTTTAAATAATAGATGTTTCAATCACCATTTAAATAAAAAATATTTAAATTGTCAACAAAAACATTTGATGTGAGTTTAAAAAAAGAAGCATTGGTTCTATAGATATAGTTGTTGAATGAGTAGATTTAAATCATGTAGCAAATTCAAATTCGAGATAAATCACAATAGTTTTATAGTGATCCAACTATTTAAAAGATTAAATTTTATTTTAAAATATTAAAGTTGCTTTACATTTCATTTTTGACATTGATATTGACAATTAATATAGTATTGACGTACATGATATATAAACTACTTATATATAAAAAAACTAAATCACTGAATCCAACTAATTTTATATATACAATATAATTTATCACCATGAACAAAATGAATATAGCATTCTAAAAGCACCATATCCCGTGTGAAAATCTAGTCATATATATTGTAAAGTGCATATCATAGATCGTTCATCTATAATTGGATGAACAGTATTATGGTTTTTTCTTTTTTATTTTCTTTTTATTTTTGTATAATAAGAGTTTACACAAAACTTATAATAAGAATTGAAAAAAATGAGTGTGAAACCTATAGTAAAAAATGCTTGCAAATATAAGACTCATAAAAAAATAATATGTATGAAATCAATTTTTTTTTGGGTAAGTGTAGGAGATTTATTATTTGTTACTTGTATTTTGTATATGGATAAGATAATTAATTGTATATAATATACAAATTTAAATAATAAATTAAAAAATGAAATATTTTATTATTTAAATCAATCAATTTATTCCCGTTTGCTTTTATATATAAGTAAATTTTAATCAATTTACATGATTTAAAAAATTAGTTAATCCTAATGATATTGTCTGAAACTAAAAAGTTTAGATTAAGATTTGCTTGTGATTAACCTTTTACTTTTCTTTTTCTAATTTAGTGATACTATCAGTAATTAAGAAAAGATGTCATAAATCCATTTTGAAAATTATTTTTTTGCTTATGAAAAATAACAACAAACAATATGAAAAAAATTTTATATCTAAAAATGATGAAATATATAGTAAAATTTGTTCATAAATTATGATAGAACTATAGTGCTTTTGTGAGATACATCAGATTTGGATTTAATAATTAAAATAAATCTTATCACTTAATGAGTGTCACATATAGTATGATAATAATTGTTCAATTTAACTGAATGGTTGTAAGATATTTTATCATATAAGACTATCTAATTTTTTTTATTATAAAAGTAGTTGTAAATGATAAATATCAAAACATGTAATAAAAATGTAAATTGAAAAATTATAATAAAATTATTAATTAATGTTCACAAATTATAAAAAGTCAAGTCTACTTAAGAGGCTAAATTATTATTGAAGTAAATTTTATCATTCCTTTTTAAATATGTATTAGGTAATAAATTATAAAGTAGAATGAGTTATAATCTACATTGAGTGATAGTATTTTAACATAATTTTTGTTTATATATATTATAATTTAATTTTTAAATTTTAAATTTTAATAACAAAATGTAAGGGGAATAAATTTTGTTTATAAAATATGTCACCCATGTTTTTAATATATACAAAATGACAAGTTATATAATAAAAATAAGTTGATGAAAAGGTGAACAATTATATAATAAAAAAATGTGTGAATGTAAAAATTATTTTCAGAAAAACTATTTTAAATTGTGCTCAATAATACTCCAATTTGAGTTAGTCAAATAACCATATAAAAATTGTGTTATTTTCATTTTTTATATGCACAAGGATAAGAAATATTTAAATAAAATAAGTGATCATTTATATTTACAAGCAATAAATTTTTAAATAGAATTTGTTGTTAAATTTTAATTTATGTAAGGTCACGTATAAAAAATGTTTATATTTTTTAAAGAAAACATAACTTTGAGTCCCTGCAATAGGAACCTAAAATATAAAAAAAAATACAGAAATATAAAGTTATATTTTTTCTTTTTTTATAGGCACATGATGTCATGCAATTTAAAAAATATATAAAAAATAAGATATATGTTCTAGAATGTTTTTTATTATGATCTGTTTTAAAATTTTAATTTTCATGGATATAACAATTCATAGGTTAAAATAAATTTTTATCTATATTTGATTATCTATGGGATAATAAATTTTATGATAGAACAAATTATTTTTTTTTATATTTTTTAATCACAAATATGCTAAGGAAATAAAAGTATGTAATTAAATTTTATTATTATAGTTATTAATCTATAACTACGTGTACAATTTTATTTCACACTTTCAATAAACTATTATTTTTATAAAATTAAAAAATTAATATTTACTCATAATTTAGCTTCTATTAATTTTTTATGATTTATTTTGTTCAAAGAAAATAATTGGGAGGTGAGATTTTAAATTTTAATGACTTCAATTTTAGAAAAATAGAGAATTGTGGTTAGAAATTTTTTAATTACTTTTTTAATTTTTTTACATCTCTCAAATAAAATTTTATAGATATTTATCCATTTTTTAAAAAAAATAAATTCATTAAAATATTATTTTTATTCACCTTAAACAAAAATGAGAATTAATATCCTGTGCATCATACGACTAATAAAATCTAGTTTAGGATAAAAGAATAAGGGTTAAGAATCATTTTTGTCCCTCAATTATATATAAAAAGTTACAAATGCCCCTAAACTTAATTATGAATTAATTTTGTCCCCTAATTTTAAAGATTCCCCTCTATCAGCACCCTGACATTAAAAATACTTAACGTTCGTTATCATCAATGGATCTCATTGTTTTTTAATTTTTTTATCAAGTTATGGGTTATTTCTGTCTCTCAGCTTTTATTTAAAGGGTCATTTTTACTCCTCAACTCAAAATTTTATAATAAAAAAATATAATGTGAGGCCTACTAATGGTGAGAAAAATGGCAAGATGGTGAGAAGGAAAATCTTTAAAGTTGAGAAATAAAATTGACTCATTATTAAGTTTGGAAATATTTGTGAACTTTTATATATAGTTCAAAAATAAAAATGACCCTTAGCCTGAGAAAATAAGTCTTTAAATTATAGGTTTAACGTTTATGAGGATACGAGACTTTAAACTTAATTTTGCATTCCTTTTAACTCTTAAAAATAGTGTAATCTAATCCCTATTTTTAATAAAAGTTAGTTTTGACCATTAGTTAGCCAAAAAATAACAGTAATTGACCTTAAAAGTTATAAAAAGTGACTAATAAAATTTTCTTGGTTTTTTCTGTAATTTTTGAGTCCTTATTTGTATTTTTTGAGTTATTTACTATATTTTTTGGTACTTTTCTATAATTTTTAATATCTTTTTTGATCAAATAACAATCAAAATTAACTTTTATCAATAATAAGAGTCAGATTATATCATTTTTAAAAGTTAAAAGAGAATATTGTACTAGAAATAATTTTGAGACCCTAGACATTCTTAAGTTAAAATTTTGAGGGAGTCAATTTACTATTTTACCCTTTAATTTATCCAAAACACAAGGGTAGTGTTTAGAAATTATAGTATTTTAAATAAAATACTGGAAAATAATTAGTATAATATCTTGTTGACTGATCCATTTCTCAAATAATTTTTTAGGTTTATGAGTTGTGAAGTTATTTGGCGAAGCTTTACAAATAAGTACTTCTAAGTTCTAACAATCCACTAATAGGATAATTTATCTCGCAAGGTGAGATTTAAGTAATTAATTTGAATTTTTGACAATGCCTATTGTTAAGAATCAATATTAAAAATAAAGACTCACAAGAGATTTCTTTTTTAGTTTACAAGAACATTTTTAAAATATTTTGTACACAAGCACCCTCGTATATATAAGATTGTTTTCATAGGTTGAGGATATGAAGTACTCTTATAATTTATTTATAAGTCATTTTTAATATATTTTATTGGTATCAAGAAAAACTTTAAATCTCATTAAACTTATATAAAAATTTAATAATTCTTGACTTTACTTTTATTAAATATATATACTTTAATAACATATTTTTTAAACATTTATAAGGATAAAAAAATTTATGATAAAAATATAATGATGCAACTTATAAATGAGATTAAAAAAATTCTCGTCACCCCAAAATAAGACCAAAGGTAGTATGTTATATTAGGGAGAAGGACAAATAAGGACCTTGTAAGAATAGTAATGTCAGATTATGACTTTTCAACGCTGGTGTTCCTAAATTTCAATACTCCTTCTATCATCTTTAATACTGAAGTTTTTAACTTAGCATTAATATTCTTATAAAGTCCTTACTTGTCATTCTCCCATTATATTACATATAAAATGCTTATAGTTGGGAAAAAATCTAATCACTTGAATGCTCATAGTGATTACTAATTAATTCTTTCTATTAATATTTCTCTTAATAATTTTAATTTTAAAAACATATTTAGACTAGTGTTCACTAAAATTTAAAAACTTGTAAATGAATGCGATGTATGTTTGCGCACTTTGCTTAATCTATCATCTAAAGTTTTGAGCTCGTGTTTGCGATTTCTAATTTCACTGTGCCTACAGTATGCAAAGTGGTTGTTGTTTCAGGAATAACCCTTGTGTTTGCACCCAAATCGTGAATTTAGATGCCTAAACTTAACTTAATTTAATTGACTTTAAAATAATTAAAGAAAATATTTATGAAGTCTTAGCCATTAAGTTAAGACTATCCGCACTCCACTCATATCGAGTGGCCATGATAGAGGAAGTGCTTCCTAAATTCAAGAAAACTGACAATCATGGGGCTCGAGCATCAAGCCAGGATCATCTATAAATAGAGAAGCCCTCTCTCAACAATCATCATTAACCATCAACAACCTACCAATCTTAGACTTTGCATCTGCTACTTTCTATTTTATTTTTTCTTTTATCATATAGTTTTAGTCTTTATTTCTTTTGTATGATCGGCATAGCTCGCCTCCTCTTTCTTTAATTAATGTATCTTTGCTTTTTTATATCTACATTAATTTTTTTCACTTCTTTTTCTCACATTTGGGTGAACTGTGGTAAGAGAGCATTAGTTCCCCATGTTTGAATAGAAGTCAAGTTCTTCTATCCTTTTGATACCTTGCGTTTCTGACACACCTTGTGACACCACGTTTGATTGTTTTTTACAAACACTTGTTCATACAGGAGTCAACATGATGTCATTACATGAACACACGTCTCACTGTGCATTATTTAATTTCTAATCAATTGGTAGATAAATGAATTGGCCACTAGAATCCTCCCGGCTCATAGTGACTCAATATTCAATAAAATTAAATTTTCATACCTCAAATGAAAAAAGTTTGACCATAAATAATCATGTCCTTCATGAATTTTATAATGTAGTACCCATAATCATTATTATAAGGTTGGAAAAGGCATTAAAAAATCACTAAAATGTCATGTAAATTTATGAATCAAATAAATTTATTTTCAATAATTCAATAATTTTTTAAGTATAAATATACAATGATCTTTGTTAATTGATAACTCTTATATAAGTCTTTATTTTTGAAAAAAGTCGAGCTCTTTGTAACCTTAAAAACTATTTAATGCCGTTACCAAAAATGAGCAAATTAATCAATAATAATTTATGCATGCACGCATGCGTGCGAATATGTAAAATAATTTTTATAAATATAAGTACTTACTTATTTAATAATATCAATATATTAGGTTAATCTGTTGACGTACCTCTAGATAAATGATCTAGATAATAAATTAAAGGTGAAAGAATATCCATAAATTTGATAACAATCAAAATTCAATGTTTTTTAAAAAATCTAAACTTTGATTATGTCTTAATAAAATTGAGATAACTAACACATTAAGGAAAAATAATTAATAAATATTTACCACGCATGGTAAAGTATTAAGAATAATATATCTTTTTTAACTTCTACCTTTTCTATGAACATTTATTTTACATAATTTACTTGTTCAAATTGGTGCAATGTCGACCCATAACTAATATCAAAAGACTAATAAATTAAATGCAAATATATTTTTTTCTCCATGTCTTCAAAAAAAATGCACAAATACCTTGATAAAGAGAAAAAAAAATTATATTAGAACCAATTACAACAAGTGATAAAAATGATCAATATCAAAGGAGGTTGTAAAACAAGTACTTTATTCACATGTTGATAGCAAAAGCACATACCCATTCTGGATTAAGTATTTTCATCATGATATTTCTATTAGAACATCCCTAACTATCTTTACAATAGATTTCTTCTTCAAATTCCATTTCAATTGTCTAGCCATTAACAGTAAACTTTGGCAAATGCGATCAAAGAGCTTTATGACAATTAACAATCCTTTTTATTTTTAAAGCTCCATTAGATACACTTTTTTGTTTATGCATGGTATTAGATTCATTGAAGATATTATCATGTGCTTCAATTATTTTCTTACTCTTTGATTTTGATTGAATCTAAAAAAAATTCATATAATTATAATTACCTTGACAAATGACTGGATAAGATATAAAAGCCATGTAACAAAAGTCTCCCCAACATCTTTAACTAATACAATATCAGCATTATGAGGTATTAGTAATTTGACATTATCATTAGAACAAATGTCAAATCCCCTTTCATCCACAAGTTGCAAGCGGACTCCAACAAGATGTTGCAACTACTCAAATTATATAAGAGTCGATGATTTGATGCAACCTGTAATACAACTGTAACATCTTGATTTCTAATTCTGAAACTAATTGTTAATTGATGATAAATTAGTAATTAGTGAGTGATTAACAGTTTGGGTGACAATTTGGTATTTTAATTATTTGAAATGTTGGATGAGCAGATACGGGCAGAAGGATTGCATTTTAAAGTAAAGCAGATGCGCATGGTGAAGATTTTTTCATTGTGTCACACTCCGTGGCTAGTTTTGATTGTGCCACGGCGCACAGCATAAAAAAGTGATTGATAAGTATGTGGAAGCTCATGAGTTTCAGAGAGAAAAGGAAAAGAAACACGATGAAGAGAGGAGAAGAGGCCGAATGTCTGCTAGGGCAAGGGTTTTTGGAGTAAGGGAGGCATTTTCGACCATTATTACAAATAATGTAATGCATTTAAAGACCATACTTAGTTAAAAAAATTAATATCATTTCATGTTATTGATTTCAAATACATAATATGTAACAACAACGATACTCTATGATATAATTTATTATACAAGAAAATAATTTTGAAAATGCACATAAATTAATTTCATTAAATGTCTCGCTCGTGCATCGCACAAGGCAGGACATTAGTTATAATAATTTTAAGAGCACCCTAAAAAACTTTGCTCCACTCAAGGTTTGATATATATATATATATATATTTGGTTTGACTAGCTACGGTTGAAAATTAAAACCTCTAATTTATACTGAATTCGCTATTATAAATGTTTTTAATGGTGAGCATTTATCTTTTTATACTATTTTCCCGTCAGACTCAAGAGTGAAGAAAGAGTGTAAAATTAAAAAAATGATAATCTTCACATTTTTTAAATCTTCACATGACATCTACAAGTGCATATAGCATTCACTGATTTGCTGGCCCTAATATTTTCTCACATGGAGGCAGTATAATGAGTATTAGAAGTGTTCACAAGACGGGACGAGACCAAGACACTCTTGCCTTGTGTTCCGTCCTGAAAAA
>NW_026556850.1:0-30606 GCF_029017545.1 Prosopis cineraria
ATCAGGAGCTTACCTTGGCACCTACCGTTGGAATCGAGAGGTAACTCTTGTCTCCTGGTTGATTTGAAACTGTCTCACTTGTTCTATGAGTGATCCTCAAATCTAACTATTCTCTACTGATTCATGAAGAGGCTATATTAGAGGCACAACATGCCATAGTTGTTAGTATTAAAGGGAAACTGGATTACACAAGTGAGTGGGTTGACCTTATCCCATATAACTCCTTACAAGTGAAAGGCTGGTTAATCTAGGAAGGACGTAGCCACTGAATAGCTAACAGTTTCATATTGAAAGTAATCGGAGGGTATGAGAGTGACATATGATCATGCATTTAGTCTCGACCACATAACGGTTAGTATTGGGGCTGGTGCGATTAAGGGCGTATGGTGGTATTGTTGTGACCTCAAGTTTGTGCATTATTGATATATATATTTAATGTATCTGAAGCCCGTCAACCCCTTAAAACTTTTAAATTCAGTTTCTTACTGTTTAGACTAAGAAAAAATAGTATAAAATCGAAGGTTAAGGCATACGAGACTTAGCTGATAAGTAACAAGTCGGAAATGGTTATCCTTGCTCTTGAAAATAGTTGCCCTAGCAGAGGTCCCCCTCTTCTCCACTCTCTTGTGTTTTTTCCTTTGTTTCCCTTTTGTTTCTCACAGTCCTCCATGTTCTTATCTATCATATTTCTGTACCATGTGCCACAACGCATCCAACACTAGTCGTGGTGCACAGCATATAAGGAAACTCCTCACTGTGCTCACACACCTCTATTTTGCAAGGACATTCTTCCACTCTTATTTTTCTATACGACACCGTAAAAAGTCCAAAATAACATTCCACACCATCCAAATGCCTAATTTCATGATAAATTATTAACACCCCTTGATTAAGCATTAATTAATAATTAGGAATTTAGGATGTTAAAATTTAACTTCCAAAGTCCTTTCACACTATTAAGTCAAAAAATACCCCTCAAAATTTCCAATTCAATTTGATTTCTCTATATTCCTAATTAAGAGAAATTAGGGTAGAATAGGATAATAGAGAGATATAAAAACTGACCCAGTAAGCTACAAGTTGGAACTATCTCCCAGTTACCTTGAATTGCTTGCCCTAGAAGAGAGATGCTTCCTCCTCTCCTCACTATCATTCTTATCCCTTTTTTCCTCCTCCTCTTCATAAGCTAAGTCATGTAACTCTTAATCAGATTTTGTTCTATGCACTGTGGCGTATCAGGCTTATGGCGCGCTGTGGCACAATGAGAAAATTCTCATTGTAGTTCATACACTCTTCTCCAAATCACTTTCTTCTACTCGTCTCTAATCATACAATTGTCCAACTACTCAAAATATCAATTAGTACCACCCAAAACTATGATTAACATAATTAATTTATTAATTTACTCTTAATTAGAAATTAGTTTCTAAATTAAAAATTTACGATATTACACTCACCATGTGGTAACTCAATCAAACGAAATCCCTATCGAACAATTTCCAATACACTTCGATAAGTCATGCAATGAAACAAAATTGGACAAAATCATTTGGGCACGTTCTTTGTATCAACGAGACAATTTATCTCTCATGTGTTTTTAACAGTGCTAATATTCACAAAATATTTAATAAAATAAATCTATCCCACTTGGCAATTATTTTTCTAGAAAAAAATATACATATATATTATTTCTCAATAAAAATTAAATTTTGCCAAACAACAAAAACAAACACACAATTAACCACACACACACACATGACCACACTTTAATAATAGTTACCCTGGATTTTAGATAACATGTTTCCCTTTACAAACACCACTTTCTCTACTTTTTTTGTCAACACAATTTACACAACCATTTAATAATGTATATAATATTAATTTCATAATTATCAACAACAATTAACTTTGATTATAGAGTTAGGGAGTCTAGCCTAACCCTACTTAGTGCTAAATTAAGGTGTTGTATTCATTTTAAATTTTTCAAAAATTCTTTCTAAAATTTCCATACTCCTATAAACTATATTTAAGTCTCAAATCACTCTTATATTATCAATCTATAATCCAAAAATTTGTCTAAAAATAAATTTAAAAATTTAAAAATTATTCCTCAAGACTCAAATCAAAATCACATTTCTAGCCTGAGAAACATTACTACTCAGCACAAATAAAGTCATACTAATCAGAAATTCATCTAAAAATCTCAGACCTAACATAAACTCAACTATACAGGTCTAGAGTTTAACTCAAAAATTTTTAATTTGAGTTTCAATCTCAAATAAATATTCTATAACATTTATTATATCCCCAATAACCTCAACATTTATTTTTAGATCATCATAACTTCGAATTAATTATCGTATATGTAATAAAAAAAATTCTTTATTCATCAAAATAATGTTATTGTTAGATAGTTATTGATGTGTGGAAAATATTAATGAAAAAGATTTTGGAGAATGAGAGTCATTTTGAAACCCTAAATAATTTTAAATGAAAAATAAATGCTAGAGGATATTTAATTAACTCTAAGCCTAAATTAATCCGTAATTAAATGCCTAAATATAATTATCTGTAATTAACCTTGAATATAAATTTATTTATTATTTTTAAACTCAAAAAAAATATAAATTCTTAATTTTGAATCCTCAAAAAACTCAAATTATACAATTATCAAAAGATCATGATGTTACAACTTTTCCCTCCTTTTTTAAATTTTGTCCTCAAAATTTAGAGTTAGTAACTTAAAAACTGAGTACCTATGCAAACAAGTGCGGGAATTCCACTCATATTATCCTCACACTACACAAAACCATACAAAAAAAAAAAACTTAAGTGCCCATATTTGAGAACTTATGAGAAAAATGCTCCGAAATATAGAGAAAGAACATACTAAAGCACTTATTTTTATTAGCACTCCTATATATTTAGGCTTTTGGAGTTCTTCTTTTCATAAGCACTTTGGAAAGACATTAAAAAAGGTAAGTTTTTCTTGAAAAATCACCTTTTGGAGCGCTTTGATGTGAAGCGCTTTGAAAAGCTAATTAATTATTTTAAAAAAAGAATATAAAGCATTTTAGAGCACTTCTACATAAGGGCTTCAAAAGGACAATATATTATTTTTTTATAAAAAAGAAAACTAAAGTCTTCAGTTCCCTATTTTTTAAGTAAGTGCTCTTACATTCTCAAGAGTATGACCAAAAACTTTAGACCTATCAAGCCACTCAACCCCTTCAGCTTCACACCCATCTGCCATTTAGACTTCTCCCTCCTTGTTGACGCCGTCTTCTCTTGTCTACCGTTGCCATTGTTTTGTCCGCCCTTCAATTTGAGTTCACTGTTATTAATCCAACTGTGATTTCTATTGCTCCCATAACTACCTCCATCTACTTTTCCTTGGTATAGTCCTCTTTTTGCAAAGTTCACCCTCTATAGCCATCTATCTTCAATCTTGAGTTTGTTCTCCTAGCATCATTGTGTTCTCCAGCTATGCCACCATTTGAGTTTGATTCTAGTCAAATCTACGAGTATGAGCTCTATAAGCACACCATCACAACTTGTTGCCCATGTCATTCAGTTCTCTAACCATGTCATCATAATCTTTCTTAGATTTGCAGATCCATCAAGGAGCAACTTAAGCTACTTTTATTTTTACTTTTGGGCTTTCCTCTAATCTGTAAATCCATGTTGCAACTTTTGAATATGGTTTATTGAATCAAACATTAATGTTGGCTGTTGCTGTTGTGTGTACTGTGTTCATCTTAATTTCCATAGCCCTCGATATTAGTCTCCATAATGTTAGAACGGTATGTCCCTTATAAAACCTTTCTATTGAATTTAATTTGATTTGAATCTCAAGTTAGAATGATTAAGAATACATAAATTAGTTTTCTTATATCACACCTTGATACCAAATTGTGGATGAACTCTGTCATTTCTTATTAGTTTTCTTAATTTTAAAATCAATGTTTTTTATTTAATTTATTATGACTGATTCATCACTGTACCACTGACACTTACTTAAAAAGCAACCTGTTTGGGCTGAAAAGCTATAATTTGCTTATGGTTTTGTTGACGAGCATGTATATGGCTTTGGAGCTTCTCCAATTATCATCATTCCATTTAGGCATAATTTTTATGAATATCGCTATTATGGATTGTCCAACAAAAATATATATTAGTGCTTGATGTTAGTTTATTTGTAAATTTAGTTTAATTATTTAAAATTTTGTTAATTTGCATTTCTTTTTTAGATCTTATAAACACTCTTAGTTTTAGCTTATTCGTGAGACAAGTCTTGGGTAATTCGGATCCTGCTTATGATAATAGCAAAAGGAAATTTTGGGTTATTTAGAGCAACAAGTAGGTTAAGCTGATAAAGTTGAGGGCTTGATAAAGCACATAAATACCATGGCTTTCTACTTGTAAAGGGGGAATAATAGAGGGAGCAAAGGGGGAAGGGCAAAACAAAAGTGTTGGTTTTAGGGTGGAGTGTAATCAAAAGCTGCCTTAAGGATTGCCTTTCCTCAGGTTCCCTATCTTCAAATCTTAAAATAAAAAAATAAATATTGGATAGATTGGTGATTCCTCGACATTAGGTAAAGTGAGACTTGTAATATCACTCTTACTAGATCATGATTTCCTCTAGAATCTAAGGTAATCAGTGGATTAATCCAATTAGATTACTAAGTTTGTAATGTTGTAGAAATAGGATCCCAAGTTTGTCATAATTCAAATTACTTAGACATCATTTAACACACCTCTAATTAGAGTAAAATATTGTTTCAGAAGTAGGGGATACCTTAAGGGAGTGAAAAGACTCACAATCAGTTGAAAAATATTGAGAGGTGAAAACCGGGGTAACGGGCTGCAACATGTGTGTAATAGCCTAAAATTCAATTTAGGAAACTAGTTGCTAATCATGGGTAAATTAGTTATTAGTGAATTGATTATGGTTTGGATGTCGAGTTGATATTTTATATTGATTAGTTGTTGTGTTAGTAGGATTGAAGGGTATAATGGCAATTCAGGATGAAATGTGTGAGCACAAGTGAGCTTAAACTCATGAAAATAGAAGGGAAGAGTTAGGAAAACATATCTAAAGAGGAGAGAAGACTTAGCTCTGTTAGGGCATTGATTTGCAAGAGCTTGGAAGTTTGCTTCAATTTGTGACTTATCGGGTAAGTATTGTACAACCCTAAGCTTCATTTCTAAACCATTTTCATTAAATTTGATCAGATGAGAAACCAAATCTGAAAGTTTTAAAGTGTTAGAATCTAAAAGAAAGGTTTAAAAAGGGCTTTCAAATATAAAATTAAGGTTTTATGACTATTCTAAAGTTAAATTGTTAAACCTTGAGAATTTAGGCTCAATTAGCCTAAAAAGTTAGATTAAAATCACAAAATTGGGTGAATAAATGAGTTACGAGATTGTTATGGTCATTTGAATAGCTTGTAGGGCCAATGACTATAGATAATAGACTTATGAATTTGAAAGGTGTAAATTGAATGATTTTATATGTTAAGGGATTCGGTTTAGTCGAATCAATGCCTATGCTAAATGTTGGGAATTGACTGAGGGACGTTACATTATGTAGATTAAGCATTTGAGATGTTGCCCTGAGTTATTACACCTTTTGGGAATTTGAAGTGGTTAGTAACATTTAGTAGTAAGGGCAAAAGGTAACTAGAGTAACCCTTTTACTTGTTCGTTTGTGAAATTATTTACAAGTATGTTATATAACTATGTGCATTGTGATTTATGAACTGATAGAGTATCAGAATTGTGAAAGTATATATATGCAAGTGTGTAAGTAATCTTTGAGATATATGAGACAGACATATGCAAAGACATGCGTATTGCATCTACGAAAGTACCCTAGACTAAGGTAGGGGGTCGCGGCCCTACTCTGTGTAAGTTTAGGAAGTCTTAAAGGTCTTGAGCGTAGAGTTTGACTCCTCCATAATAGACCTAGGATAATGATCCATGAGTGTACCCTAGACTAGGGCAGGGGATTGTGGTCCTACTTTATTCAAGGCTAGGAAAACTTGAAGGTTTCGAGTATAGAGTTTGTTTCTGCCATGATGGACCCATGTGCGAAGAGGATACTTAGTCTGAACAGAGGTATAGTTGGCCCTGTTTCGTGAAACACTGGAAGTCTTGGTTTACTTTAAGGTTTTGTGGAGTGTTGCAGAAGGCTATGGGTATTAAGGTTTAGTACCTCTTATCACCCACAGATTGATGGATAGACTGAGCACATGATACAGCCTTCGGAAGACATGCTTCGATCATGTGCCTTAGAATAGGGCCTACTAGGACCGCCATTTACCTTTAGCTAAGTTTACCTACAATAACAGCTTTCACTTAAATATTTAGATGGCACCATATGAGGCATTGTATATGAGAATGAATCAATCACCCTTGTGTTGGGTTAGAGTGAAAGAAGTATGATTGGTCTCGATATTATAGATCAGACCACAAAAAAGATTAGAGTTATCAGGAAAAAGCTTCATATTGCCTAGAGCCGTCAGAAGAGTTATGTTGATAAGCAGCATCGGTCATTAAAGTTTGAAGTGGGAGATCATGTATTTCTCTAAGTTTTTCCATTAACTAGTATTGTGAGATCCATACTAGTTAAGAAGTTATTGCCTCAATATATAGGACCATATTAGATTTTGAGTAGAATAGGTCCTGTAGCATATAAGATTACTTTACCTCCACCATTATCCGAGATACATCATGTGTTTCATGTGTCATAATTGAAGAAGTATCAACTAGATCTATCATATGTGATTGAGCCCAAAAAACTAGAGAACTAAGCTGGAATGGATAGTGTATGTCAAAGAGAAATAGTTGCATAATAAGACTATCTGATTAGTTAAGGTGTTTTAGCAAGGAATGGCTCTTGGTGACATGATGTGGGAGACAGAGGAGAGTATGAGGAAGCAATACCATCATTTGTTCCCATGAGGTGAGTTTACAGTTGTGTTTGAATTTTTAAGACAAAATTCCTTTAAAGGAGGGGAGAATTATAATATCCTGAATTTTAATTTAAGAAACTAGTTGCTAATCAGGAATAAATTAGTAATTAGTAGATTGATTATGGTTTAAATGTTGAGATGGTATTTTGTGTTGTTTGGATGTTGTATTGATAGGATTGAAGGGTAGAACAAAAATCTAGGGCATAATGTGTGAGCACAAGTGAGATTGGCCTTATTGTGCCACACACTGCGGTGTAAGCTATGTGTGGCGCAGCATGGCGTATTGTGCAAAAATCACTTCAAGCTGATCATAGCTTGTGAAATCAAAAGAAGTGGTAGAAAACGTGTTTAGAGAGAGGAGAAGCTTGGCTTTATCAGGGCTTGTAATATCCAGAGTTTGGAAATTTGCTTTGATTAGAGACTTGCTGGGTAAGTATCACACAACCTTAAGCTTTATTTCTACCCCATTTTCATTGAACTTCATCGGTTGAGAAATCAAATCATGAAGTTATAAGGTGTTGGAATCTACAAGAAAGATTTAAAATAGGCTATCAAATACAGAAATAAGGTTTTGTGACTAGTATGGAATTGAATGGTTAAGCTTTGAGGATTTAGGCTCAAAATAGCTCAAAAGTTAGGTTAAATGGTGAAAATTGGTTGAATAAATGAGTTAGGAGGTTGTCATAGTTATTTGAATAGCTTGTAAGGCCAATAAGTATATATAATGGATGTATGAATTTAAAAGGTATTAATTGGACCATTCTATGTGTTAAAGGATTTGGTTTAGTTGAATTAATACTCGTATTAAATGTTGAGAATTGATTAGGGACACTGTGTTGTGTAGATTGAGCACTTGTGATATTGCTTGTGGGAATCTACACGCTTGGGAGTCCATAGTGATTGGTAACCCTTAATAGCAAAGGTTAAAAGTAATCGGAGTAACCATTTTACTCATTTGTTTGTGAAATTGTTTACAAGTATTTTTGTATAACTATGTGCATTATGTTGTGAACTGATAGAGTAACAACATTATGAAAGAGTATGCATGCAAGTGTGTGAGTATTGATTGAGAATTTGAGGTGACATGTATATTGACATGCATCGCATCTGCAAGCATTATGGTAGGGAGATGCGGCCCTACCTTGAGAAGGTCCGGAAGTCCTGATAATCTAGAGCGTAGAGCTTGACTTCTCTAGAATGAACTTAGGAGAATCCAGATGATCCATAACGTAGAGCTTGACTCCGCCACGACGGACCTAGGATATAGAATGATCCACAAGGTTACTCTAGACTAGGATAGGGGGTTATGGTCTTACTCTATATAAGGTTAGAAAGTCTTAATGATCCAAAGCATAGAGTTTAACTCCACTATGATGGTCTTATGAGACCACCCATATGCGAAGAGGATTACCTGGTCTGAGTAGTGGTATGGTGGACCCTATTTCATGTGATTGGAAGTCCTGGTCCGAGCACAAAAATTAGTCCACTTGGTAAAACTAGGAATGCATAAGCATGAGTATTAGGAGATTAATGAGAATGATTTCTTATACATGCATACGATATTGCTTTGATTAATATACAAGCTACTCTATCTATTATTTATGATTTTTCTCACTAACTAGTAATTAGGGTTACCTTTAAGTTACTAGGACATATGTCTCACTCTGTTACTTTTGAACATAGGTGAAGAGAGCACGAGAAGGTCGGGAAAGGAAATGAGGAAAGAGTAGTCTCATTTGGTAGTGGAATGACTATGTGTATAAATATGAATGTATAAAATTATATATAGAGTTTGAGTTGCCAACTAAGATGTATAAGTGAGTGTGTATATGAACTGTGTTGTGAAAACTTGCTTATATATCTATATGATGTTATATCTCACCGAGGGTGCCCTAGTAGTGAGTACCTAGGTAGGCCTAAATGCTAATCAAGCAAGTGTATGATATTGTGTAACTTGTTCCACTTGTGTATATGTGTTGAATGTGAAATTGATTATGATTTATGTATATATGTGAGAACTTTACATTAATGGTGAGGCGGAGCCTTATTTGGAAGAGTTGAGTATATTGTTATTCCTAACCATATGGTAAGGTGGAGCCCTATATGCAAGACTCGAAGGGTTGAAAGTGGAACAAGTCTATTTGTATATATGTTTTATGTATTATGCCTTATATAAGTCTACAAGGGTGTAATATGGCATTGAGAGGTCAATTTTAGTAAATGATGTGATATATGTGGTTAGTAGTGTCAATTATCTGTATGAGGTCTTTTTGGACTTGATTTAAGGCCTAAAGTGGTCTAATGGGATAAGGAATGAGAATTGAGCACTTAGGATATAGGTTTTGAAAGAAAAAGTGACTTTTTGTACTCAGGTGTCTAATTTTAGATTGGACTATTAGGTCGAGTCCCAACTTATTCCATTAGCTAGTATATATTGTAAGCTTCATGTGGCAGCTTGAATCACTCTAATCAGATGTCAAATGTGGAAATAGCGTGTAGGAGAAGTTTGTCTTCCGAGCTATCATATAGAAATTGTTGTCATATGCACCGTGGCACACGATGTGCCATTTTGCAGTACATGGCACAGAGAGAAATAGAGCACGTTGCTCTGTACCACATGTCATGGTGCATGTGGTACAAGCCACAATGTATGGTCATTTTTTAAGGTAGAAATATTTTGTTTTGTTAAGTCGTATGACTGCATTTAGGCTTTCGCTAGCCTTTTATTTGAATATATATTTAAAAAGTTAAGATCCAATGATTTGAAAACAAATGAAAGGCTACTATTCTGATATTATTGTTCTTGTGTTTGTTGATTGTGTGATTAGGAATGGTAAAGTCTGGATTGATTAGGGACTTTACACACTGGGCTTTCATGAGAATTTTAAATAATGATAAGTGATTTTCTAAAAGTTTTTATATAGGATCTCAACCTTTTTATATTAATTGGTTTTATATGTACTTTTGTAAGGAGAAAATAGGGTGTTAAACCGTAATGTTGAAAGGGCATTACGTTGCCAACTTTAGGATATATATGGTATTGGGTACTTGCATGATAGTTGATGTTATTTTAATGTATTTCGGCCTAAGATGTTGTAAATGTATGGAAATTGTTGTGAGAGGCTGAAATATTAGAGAAAGTGATGTTAATGTGATAATTGAATGTGTATGGATGCTATGGTATAGCTACATTAATTTATGCCTATGCCCCTTAATTTATGTGGAATTAGGGTTTAAATGGCCTAAATGTGTATGACGGATGCATATGCTTATTGGTGATTTAATTAGGTGCATTGTGGTCCATTTGAGTTAGTTTAAGTGGTCCTAGGGCTATTGGTACTTGGTTAGTAGTTTAGGATACTTTGGGGTGAGTTTTAAAAGGAAAAAGTGTCTCTATGTAGTCGAGTGCCCAACCTTTTATTGGTAAAGAGTTTCACCATCCAACGTTCGATTTGAGTGATCCAAGTGTCCATATGTAGCTCTTTATTAGTCTTGGAGTGTTGTCATGATAACAAGTTGATATCATAATAGCAAGGGTGTGCCGCAATGTATTACATAGTGAGAGGACTTCTCTTATTGTGCCATCTACTGTGGTAAATGAAATATGCGCCGCGGCAGACGAGGCATTTTGGGCAATGCCCAATTTGCCCTCTTTCAATGATTGGATGTGCTTTATTTCATTTCCATGCTTCCATTAATCCTTTTTGTATGTTTTAAATTATGATTTAAGCTTAAACATCTTTCCAAAAAGGGTTTTCTTAGAATTCTAAACTTTTAAACCTAACTTCTAAACCCTTAACTATTATGGTAATCTAATATAGAGATTTACTTAATCTTGATTACCATAATGAAGTTTGTGTAGTGTTATGTTAATGTCAAGGCGGGCATTGTAGTCCATGCTAGTTTTTCATATTTGTTGTTTGTTGTCATCACTTTGAAAATTCTTATCTTGGTCTTATTTATCCAAATTAGGTGATCTTGGACTTATTTCAAATCTATGTAAGTCCTTTTCTAGAGATAAATATACAACATGACTTTTGTTTGCCCAATTAATATAGCTTATATAATCTTAAAAACTGCCTAAAAAATCTTTAGCATTGAATCCATATTTTAAACTCTAGCTTGATTCAGATATGGAGTTATAGAGCTCCAATTCATGTGTTTGTAGGCTCCTTTTAAAGATTTGGACATCCTCTAACATGTGAAAATATGTAACATCACTTTGGGCCCTCAAATTAATACATTTTATTCAATCTTTCAAACTGCCTTATTTAATAGAGGTACTGGATCCATATTCTATGCGCTAGATTTACAAATTCATAACTCATGTTATACGGCACCAATTAACGTGATCTATGGATTTTTGGAAAGGTTAAAATGTGTTCTATAAGAGAAAAATATGAACGAGGTCTTAAAATGGTCTAATTATCATAGTTTAGTTGTTCTTCTAAACTTCTTTGTATTGCTTTTCTGAAAGATCAAGTTTAGTACTTCAACTTTAAAAAGCAATAACCAATTCTACAAAGATCCTCTTTCTCTAGCCAGAATAAATAAATAAATAAATAAATAAATAAATAAATAAATCTACGAAGATCCTTTTTCGGTGTTTTATTTCAAGAAGGGAAAAACTAGAACAGTAAAGCAACTAAGTAAGCAATTATGTTTTCATAATAAACTATAACATAGTTGGCCTGTCCAAATCCCTATTTTATACTTTTCAATGAAAGGGGACCTTATCAAATTCAATTTTCATTCTAAACATAAAATTGCTACACAAAACTTTTGTTTCTAGTACATACCATTAAGTAGCCAATCAAAATAGTTTTTCATCAACTACTCTTAGTACATAATTCATATGAGCCTCACTTGAATACATATAATTCATAGAAATAAGGGAAGCTGCAATTTTTCTCAAGTCACATGATTTTACAAACATTTAACAATTCATGGTACCAAACATAACATATATCTTTTAAACTTGACTTTCTTGCTTTTCTTCTCTTTAGAACTTACTCACGGCTATGGTCAGAATAATGAAGTTTGGAATGGAATAGAGAAGGACAATCAAAGATGAATATATTTAAGGCAAGAATAAGGGAGAAGTAAAATCGATGCTTTCACACAAATTTGACACCAATTTCCACTTAATTTAGAAACCTATTATCATGTTGCCACTTAATCCTCTTATCCTTTTGAAATTCTAATTAGTTGACACATAATCTATTACTATTAAAACATAATGCATGGCTTTATATTAAGTTAATGGGAGAGAGAATTAAGGAACTTGCTTCTTCCTCTTTCCTTCTCCGATATTTTTTCCCTTTTGCATATACTTCATTTGTCCCTACCAAATTGGTTCATAACTTTGATATCTAATTTTCTAATAATTCTCAGCTTAATATATTTAATTTCTCCTTTAAATAATAAGTGAGAATTATGGTCTTTATATTTATCCTATCTTGAAATAACCATCTCCCTTTTGGGATTATATAGTATATATCCACCTCAAGATTAAATGTAGATAAATATTTAATATTTATTATTTTTCTCTTCACCTTTCTATTTGATGCCTTAAGAATAATTGGGGACTGATTTACAATGACTAAGGCCTTTCCTATTCCACTCAATTGTGTATGTTGTTTCTTGATTAAAATCAAGAATCTTTACAACTTAGTCCCTACTTTCTTTGACTTTCTTTTTCTTAATTTTCCTCATATTTTAAGGTATTGATAAACTTTACTAGAGCATCCTATGTGTCATCATTTCCATACTTAAAATCTAATAGGTTATACATGTTGGAATTGGGGATGCAGTGGAAGAATTAAAATTTTAAAATTCTAATTTTGTTCACAGATCAGATGACATCATTTAAGTTAGAGTATATATAATTTTAACCTTAAGGATCTTTTTGTTTAGATCTAAGGAGCTGAATCTCCACAACCAACTCCCTTTACCAATATTCATACAAACAACTTTCCTACTCAAACAGTATACTAGTGCTTTAAACTTCTAATGTTTATTTGTCTATCATCAGCCCTGAAGTAGTGACAATCTTCTTTTTCTCATACGGCGTCTCTCTTTTTTTTTAGGGTGAAGGTAGCACTCTCTACTTTTTATTAGCTTTTTCTTAACAAAAAAAACCTTAGCCTCTAACTTATATAGAGGTTGGTTATATAATTTCTAAAGATATATTTGAATTTAATAAGGAATAATTTCATGGATTTGATTTCTTCATTAATCCTTATCAGTTTTGAAATTAGATTAAATAGGTTAGTTTAAATTTAGACCTATCCAATAGATTAATTTAAACTATTTTATTTAGTCCATTTAAGAGCTAATGAAAAATAGTTTAATTTATTTCCATAAATTAAATTTAAGATATCATATCTTATGAGATTTTTTCAACTTAACTTTATTTCATAAATTCAAATTTCAAAGCTTGTATGATATATTTTTATATCATATTAGTTATCAAATTTTTCTTATCTTAAAGAAATAAATTTAATGCTAATATAATATAATATTATATTTAATACATAGACACACACAAATATAACATCTATCTATGCTAAATTAAAATGTTGTATTCATTGAATCTAGAGAAAAATTTGACTCAATCAATGAATCTAAACATTATAACTCAAGTTAGACAATTATTATGTACAACCCTATAGGCCCATATGAAGTTGGCAGTAGGCTAATAGCATCATTAGTCCACAAGTTGCAAGCAGCCTCTGGCAAGATATTGCAACTACTCAAATCATATAAGGATTAGTGATTCAATACAACCTGTAATACAAGTATATCACATCTCTTTTGTCACGCGATATTTCGATCAAGTATGAGATATGAAAATGTCATTCTCGTTTACGTAACTATTACTTTCTCAATCTTTAAGTAGATTAATTATAGAAATGGAAATCCTTTTACATTATAGCATGACCATGCATTTCTTAGTCTCATTCATCAAAGGGCCAATAACATCTCTATACTAATGTGAGGGACAAATTTCATCTCAATTATTCACATTCCTCTACATGAAATCCACAAAACTTGATCATAAGCTTTATAATTACCTAGTCAAAGGTGATTTTTTACTAAGTCAAAGCTTAGTGATCCTTATAAAGGAATCCATGATGATCTTAGATCAAAGGGCTTAGTGACATAGTTATACGTGAGATAATCTTATGACTTGATTCATACAGCTTTCTCTTGGTGGGTCGATCCAACACCTTATACTCTTACAAAGGCTAATGATTTTGATTCGTATCTCTTCACATCAATCAAAATCATACTAGTCTTACTCTATCTTTGTTCCCACAAAGATGATCAACTAAAGACATTTAGGACAATCATTATGATTTATCCTAGGATACAATTTCTAAAGTGAACATACAAATAATATGACAACAAAGGAGAAGTTCATTATAAATTACAATGTTTATAATAAAATGATTAGCCTAAGGCATAATTTTTGACAATACAGGCTAATTGAACATGCAAACTAACCTTCTAATCAAACTTTCTTGTTTACACCTATAAGCAATAGGTCTAATTTTTAGGATGTTATAAAGCCACATATATGTCGTGGCTTACATTTTCTATGACATGCATCATGATGAAGGTGCCATTTGCCATTACATACTGCATAATGACAATGACAGCATTTTACTGTTAGTCCATATCTAGGGCTAAACTTTCAACACGTTCTAAATCTTAATCTAACATCCGATTAAGATGTTGGTGAATACAACTTGCATTTGTATTCCTTTCCTTGGTGACCTCCTACTACCACTGATCAAACCATACCATTTACTTAATTTCATAAATTAATTTCACCATTCATAAACTCACATTTATCAATCACAAATCATCAAATCACATTTTCAATAATCATAATTTCGAATCACCATTTCTTTCATAAAATCACTCCAACTTTATATCCCCTGGTTACATTAAACCTTTGGGCTACTAAAGTCTAACACTTAAATACTTGCTTTTTGAGCTTAGTTTTAAGCTCAAATGATGATCAATGCAATTAGTTTACATACAAGTTACAACAATTATCATTAATAACTTATCTCAATTTCACACTTCCAACTTAACTTAACCAACTCAAATACCATGCCTCTTGTATTTCTCACAACCATCACATTCTACATAATCTATTTCCTTTATTTAACTCCCATCAACTTAAATAACAACTTTATATCTACCAACCATAAAAAATCAACTCTTAAAAACCCAGGGTTCACTCAAAATTGAGCATCCATTCACATTATATATCATATAAACCTTAACCTTAAGTTTAGAATCTTAAAACAACTTTTATTGGTCCTATTTAGACCAATGGATTTGACCAAATCCCTTATATAGATGAAACCATCATCTTCCCATCCAAAAAACTAACTCAAAAAAGCATAGAAATGGAGAAGAGGAAGTATGAAAGACTTATCAAGGGGTAATCTATTGTGAAACACCCTATGGACTTTGAAATCAACATGTCATAGTAGACCCAAGAGCTTCTTCTTCGATCTCTACATTTTGCTTTTGTTTCTTCAAGCTCTTGCATGCATCATCTAATCTTATTTTGTCCCATCTACAGTAAAGTCCCCACTCATTCCAAACTTTACCATTTCCAATCACAAAATCAACAAACAACTAGCACATAATATCAGAGTAATAGCCCTTAAATTGTTTTCAAAATACAGAATCCTGACTTTGTTAAACATATGTTCAAATAAGAGGGCTAATGGAAGTGCAAATACAATCATACGACTCAATAAAACATAACATCTTTACCCTGAAAAGGGGCTATGTGGTGTGGCATGTGGTACAGAGCCACAAGCTATGTTCTTCACTATGCCATGCCACATGATGTGGCACACAATGCGCTATGGCACATATGAGAGCAAAATTTGCTATCATATGGCAGTTCAACAAGCGAACTTCCATAGCGTGCCATTTCCACATCTGACGTTCGATTGAAGTGATTCAAATACCCACACGAAGCTTACAACGTAATCTATCTAATGAGATAAGTTTGGACTCAATTCGACAGTCTGATCTAAAATTGGACACTTGGGTGTAAAAAGCCACATTTTCTTTTAAAACTCATACCCTAAATACTCAATTCTCATTCCTTATCCTATTAGACCATATTGGACCTTGAACTAAGTTTAAAAGGACCACATACACCTGATTAACATATCACATCATAAATATCATATCATATACTCATTTTGACCTCTCAATGCCACATTATACACTTGTGGACTTATGTAAGGCACAAACATATAACACATATATACACATAGACTTGTTCCACACACTACTGCAAAAAATAAAGCAATCTTATATGCTATAAGACCTACTCTACATAGAATTTGATATGGTCCCATATGTCAAGGTGACAACTTTTTAGCTCGTATGGATCTCCTAATACTAGTTAATAGGATACCCAGAGAAACATATGATTACTCACTTCAAACTCTAATGGCTGACACAGCTTATAACATAACTCTTCTAATGGCTCTAGGCAGCAAAAAGCTTTTGCCTAATAATTCTAATCTTCTTTGTGGTTTAATCCATAATATTTGGACTAATCACACTTCTTTTACTCAATTCAATCCAACACAAATACGATCTGTACTTTCTCCCATATAATGCCTCATACAGTACCTTCTGAATACTTAAGTGAAAGCTAAAATTATAGGCAAACTCAGCTAAGGGCAAATGGCTATCCCAGCTTCCTTTCTATTTAAGGACATATGATTGGAGCATGTCCTTTAAAGTCTATATCGTGCATTTAGTTTGCCCAATAGTTTATGGATGATAGGAGGTACTAAACCTCAACTTAGTACCCATAACCCTTTATAGTACTCCCCAGAACCTTAAAGTAACTCGAGGATCTCAATTTGAAATTATGTCCTGAGCTAGAAAAGAGTGGTATGACCCTCTTCAATGTCCTCTCGTATACTTGACAAAAATTTATCATTCAACTAAGCTTCCCATATTCCTTTCCAAAACTCATTGGAATCACTGTTAAGTGAATTACATTCAGCGAATAATCTAACGCCTCATTCTGTACCTCTAGCAAAGACAATATTAACTCATGCTCCTGAGCTATTAACCTAGCTACATGTAGCAATTTTTGACTCAAAGCATCTATTACGACATTGATTTTTCCTGGATGGTACTTAAATTTAAAGTTGTAATCTTTCAGGAATTCCATCCATCACTTTTATTGCATGTTGAGCTCTTTCTGATCCATAAGATATTTTAAACTCTTGTGATCACTGTGCATATTAAACTTTACTCCATAGAGATAATGTCACCAAATCTTGAGTGCAAGCACCATAGTTGCTAACTTTAGGTCATGTTTCAGATAGCTCTCCTCGTGAGGTTGTAACTGTCTAGACATATATACCACTACTTGATCCTCTTGCATTAACACACATCTCAAGCTTTTCAAAGAAGCATTCGTATAAACCTTGCATAATCTCACCCTACTAACCATAAATTAACCAATAAAACTCATGGTAATAAAAAGATTAACACATAAAGGTGATTACCAAGTTTTAGTTTAAATTCAAGGGATTTCAAGTTTCCATAATCAAAAGCAGGTTCAAAAATAATCAAAATCTCTTATATCAGAGTAAAGACAAGTTACAGAAGCATACAATACCTCAAAGGAGTAAAAAAGAATAAAAACAATTGAAAAATAACTCCTTTGCTATGAAACAGGGCAATGCGCCACGGCTTTTGCACGCTGCACCACAACGTGTTGCTCTTTGTACCACGCGTCATGACATGCAATGTAGTTTGTTGTACGTAATTGATAATAGATTTTGCTATCATTTGACTGCAAAATTGGGGGAACTTTCAATAAGTCCCGATTCTTTATCCAACGTCCGAATGATATGATCTAAGTGTCTACGGAAAGCTCTTTTCATAAACTAACTAATGGCATGGGTTTCACTTCTAAAACAAATCACACCAGAAAGTTAGACACCCAAACATAATTTGATCACTTTTCACAACTTTCACACAAAAGGGTGTCCAAAACTCTTAACATATGCCAAAAACTTTTCCTAACACCTATACCATGTCTATTAGACTTAGGACCAACCCCTTTTCACCAAAAACAGAAGGGAGAGGCAATTACCATTGCCTTACATCAAAAATCATTGTAACATGTTTAAAACATCATTTGTATACTTGCACTAGTATTTTGGCCCTCTCAACACATATATCTTTCTATACACAATTACTTAGGGCCTAAAATACAATTTAAACATTTGTAATAATAATATAGTGTAGGTGCAACTATAAGCAACCTAGAATTGGCAACCATATGCTATTACACAATAAATCTAAACTAGAGGCATACAATAAGAATATACTAATTCTTAGCTTCTTGAGCCTTCTCCCTTTCTGCACCAGAGCTAGAGCCTAAAAGGTGCTAAATGAAAGGGGTGAGTTTAGTTATTTAGTAACTGAGGTAAAACCTACCTTATGCAGTTATATATCAATTGTAAATCAAACACATGCATATGAAACCAAGTACTCAAAATCATGCTTACACACACACCATACTTATCATTATTTATTTTATATCATCCTTATCTTACATAAGCTAGATGTATTGTCATAATACATTTATACATGTGACCATGACTCATTGTCCACACGACTTGCCACAACTCAACACGTGTGACACGTCATATATTTTACGTAGGCAATGATCAACTAACCTTATATTCTTCTTATTTTCTCAGACTGAAACCGTAGGTTATAACACTGAATAGGGCTCTATTTGTGTGACTAAACTACCCAAGCTCACCAATCATGAGGTGTGACCCGGCTAAAGATCACATAACTCACTCTTGAACCATAGTTTCCCCCACTTTCAAATTTCTGGGGTGGCTTATACCCTCAGTTATTTTCCTCATTGAATTGGTGGAGAAAGCTAGGTTCTAATCCCTCGATAAACTATGGGATAGTTCTTCAATAAGTTGTAGGGATAAGGTTATACCCCTGTGCACCGGAGGGCAGCCTAAACACCATATAAATTTGTCCTCTACTCCCAATCCCTAGGCAAACTCCCACCCACTAATCATACCACATACGATGCTCACTCATTTTCACATTTTTATTTATTCATTATCACGGTAATCACGTTGGGGTCATGATCATGCGCTACCCAAGTGAGCATCCAATAAATTTCACAACATTATTCTCACTTATCATAAGAATCCATTTCTTTATTAATAAGAATTTACATCCACATAATATCACATTCATCTTCCCAAAATATATACATATTCATAGTTTGAAAATCATTTTGATTTCACATCTTACATTTCAAGCCAAAAAATGACATTATGCATAATCATACTTTCAAACATTAGAAATCAATTCATGTATGTAGTGTTCACAGCTCTACAATAAACAATTAATTAATAAATAACTACCCAAAGTAATCCCTCAGTTACTTTAAACCTTTAAGAGGTCAAAAGTTTACCCCTTAATGTTATTGCTTCCAAGCTTGAATTCCCAAGCCAAATAGGTATCCAAGAGCTCAATTTATAATTTACCAAGTTAACTTTAATTAACATTGCCAATCTCACACATTTCAACTTTAATCTTCCCTTTTTAGATTACCCAATGCCCACATTGCTTACATTTGATCTTACCCATTAGGTTTATTATCTATCTATAACATCATATAGCTTCATTGAATACCCACATTGCCATTAATACCTTAACAACCATAATAATGATATATTTGATATCTATTTTCAGATATTAATAGAACTCATCATCCAACAACCACCAAAATCATTAATACTAGGTTTAAATACTATAAACAACTCCCATTAACTCCATTTGATTCAATGAGTTTAGACCCATAACCTATATAGACTGAAATCACCATCCCCATCTAAACCCTAACTCAAATCCTTGAGAAAATGGAAGAGAAAAGGAGAAAAAGAGTTTAGGAATCTTACCTTGGATGATTTGAAGCTTTAAACCTTCTCAAATCCTCCCTTAGATCATGCCCTAGCAGGGCAAATGTCAATTTCCTCCGTTTCCCTTTCCTTCTCTTCTGTTTTCTATATTAGTTCACGAGTTATTTCTGTAGAATTTGCACCGTGCGCCACAGTGCTTGTCCCCACTTGCGCTGCATGTGGTATAGAGAAGATAGCCTCTCACCTTATAGCCCTGTGTGCCATGACTCACCTCGCACGCACCATGACATATGGCACAGAGGCTTTTCAACTTGTTTTTCTCCACTTTTTAGTCCCCAAGTGACCCAATTTCACTTTGAACCTGAATTATACTTGAAATTTCAAATAAAAAAACTTATCATTCTCGTTTGACCACATACCACACCAACTTATTTAATTATCCTAATTAAGCTTAGTAAATCAAGGAATTAAATACAGGGATGTTGTAAACCTCGAAAGGCAATTGTGGATCAAGAATAATCAATATTGGTATTGAGGTTAGCTTTTCCTTAAGCTTTGTGAAATCAGCTTCACATTGATTACTCCAAATGAAAGGCTGATCTTTGCTCATCAATTGAGTCAAGGGAATAACAATATGTGAAAATCCTTGAATAAACCTTTAGTAATACCCAGCCAAACTTAGAAATTTCACACCTCAATTACTAAACTTGGTCATTCCTATTGCAACATTGCGTCTACCTTATGAGGATATACGTAAATACCTCAGCTGATACCACATGTCTAAGAAATCGCACTTCTTGTAGCCAAAATTTACACTTACTTAGCTTGGCATACAAGTAATTATCCCTTATAGTTCTTAGCACGGTCTTTAAATGCCTCATGTGCTCTTCCTCATCATTAGAGTATATTAGTATATCGTTAAGAAACATGACAACAAACTAATCTAAAAAGGGACGGAATATGTGGTTCATGTAATCTATGAAAACCACAGGCGCATTCGTCAACCAGAATGACATTACTAAGAACTCAAGGTGACCATATCGAGTATGAAATGCTATCTTAAGAATATCCTTTACATTTACCCTTAATTGATAGTACCCAAATCACAGGTCGATCTTAGAAAACACCAAAGCTCCTAATAACTAATCTAGCAAATCATCTATCCTTGGGAGTGGGTACTTGTTCTTTACTGTTACCTTATTCAGTTGCCTATAATCAATGCATAATCACAAGCTGCCATCCTTCTTCTTCACAAACAGGACTAGCAAACCCTATAGTGATAAACTAGGGTGTATAAAGCCCTTCTCTAACAATTCCTAGAGCTACTTGTTAAGTTCTATCAGTTTTGAAGGAGGTGCTTTTAAAATAGGCTCGATATTAGCTGCCAAATCAATAGATAATTCTACTTCTTGCTCCAGTGGTAAACCCGATACCTCACCCGCAAACACTTCTAAAAATTCGCTTACAACTTGAATTTCACTAACATTACTATTACTATTGCCTTCCACTACAAAGAAAACTGCATAAGCCTGACAGCCTTCAGAAGCTAATCTTTCAACTTGCACTACCAACAACAATCTTGGTTGACTAGTAGTTGCTGTGAAAACCATAGTAGCTGTCACATGAATTAGTAGTAGTACCATCTTTCTAGCATAACTTAGGGTCGTATTATTCCTTACCAACCAGTCTATTCTAATGATCACATCTAATCTTTATATAAGAATCAAGATCAAATCTATCACAAAAGTCCTGCCTTCAAAGCACAACTTCACTCCTTCACACACCTTAATGATCTTATCTAGTAATCTAGAGAGCATAAATACCTTAACTATATAAGGCAATTCATGTACAAGCAAATCCAGCTTTTTCATACAATCATGCAATACAAATGAATTAGTAGCTCCCGAGTTAAATAAAGCTTCAACCCTTTGCTCGTGGATAAAAATTACACCTATGATCAGATTCGGTGCTATCTGAACCTCATCTTGGGACACTATGTAGACTCAACCTAGTACTGTCGATCGCTGCTCAAAGGCTCCCTCTTAGATCTTAGAGCAATCCTTCACAAAAGGGCCCATGCCACTACAGATATAATATGCCCAGCACCTTCTAGGATGATTCTTCCCACAAATTGCACATATAGGTAAACGTGCAGTGCTCACACAAGATGTAAGGACAGTAATAGTCTAACTCAATTATTATAGAGCTTTAGAATCTCTGGCTCCATTAATCCTCTTAATCTAGCCTATTCCTCCTTGAAATTATGATCCTTTACCGATAACCCTCCTGCCTAAGGATCCTGAACTACTGGCACTAAAACTACCTCTCTTTGATGTCCCTCCAGTCGGGCCTAGTGGCATAGAAAATCACCCATAGTTATTTGAGAATCTTCCTCTTAACATTGCCTTACAGCTATACAAAGTTAATTATAAGTTTCCTCATAAGTACCCTCTCGCAGTAAGGTAATCTGCCTTTTATACTTTAAGCACATCTTAATCAGTCGCTTAGCTTTCCACTTACTATCGTCTCTCTCATACAGATAAGTTATGAACTTCAAGAGTTGATTGAATTTCTTTATAAACGTCTCCTCATCCATTTCTCCCTATTGGAAAGCATAAAATTTAACTTGCTTCTCATCTCTTCATGCTGTATGGAAGTGATAGTCAAAGAATTTCTCCTTAAACTGCTCCTTATAGAGCTAACTACCACCAGAGGGTCTCATCAAATGCCACCAATGCTTGGCCTCTTTTATCAGCTGCACTAGGGCTAACACCACTTTTTGCTTAGAGGAATATAGAGTAACCTTAAAGATAGTTTCCATTCTTTCCACCCATTTCTCTGCATCTCCCTCTCTCATATTGCTATTGAAGGTTGGTGGATTCAACTATGAAAAATTTCTCTAGACTTGATCTATGGGAATCTCCTAATCTTCCCTATCGGTCAATGGCCTACTCCTTGAAGCATGGGGGTTATTGGTCTACTAAATTGTGCCTCAGGTTGTTGCTCAAGCTTTATTCTCTCTTCAGCTCAAGCCTTGCCTCTTGCTCTGGCCTTAACTCTTTGTGATCCCTATTACAGTTTAGGGCATCATGGCCAGCTAGACTGCACTAGATGTCTAGCAAGCATACGTGCCATTATAGGGTCATTACCCTGAGGTTGTTTCGATAGCACCTCTGGATCTTGTACATTTAGGGCATTATGAGCCTGTGTGCATTGTGGATATATACCATGTCCCCTCATAGCTATTGTAGAATAACTATAGCTTCATGCACCTTTCTCTCGTCCTTGAGAATAAAGTCAAATAAAAGTCAGTAAACAGGTAATTATAGGCTAAAAAAGAGTAATGAACATATAAAAGTGACCAACTAACATGATGCAATGTAGAAAGACCAAAACCAAAGAAAATTAATACCAAACTATAAAGTCCCTACTCATTCTGGACTTTACCATTTCCAATCACAAAATCAACAAACAACAATCACATAATATTAAAGTAATAGCCCTTAAATTGTTTTTAAAATGCAGGATCCCGACTTCGTTAGACATATGTTCAAATAAGACGGCTAATGAAAGTGCATCATATGACTTAATAAAATATAACATCTTTACCCTGAAAAAGGGGCCATGCACTATGGTTCATGCCACAATGCACAGCAAAATTTACTATTTTATGGCAATTTAGCAG
The DNA here is from genome assembly GCF_029017545.1 of Prosopis cineraria. Lineage (NCBI taxonomy): Eukaryota > Viridiplantae > Streptophyta > Magnoliopsida > Fabales > Fabaceae > Prosopis > Prosopis cineraria. The sequence continues at coordinate 23,637 of NW_026556850.1, forward strand.
GTGAAATTCAACTGCACATCATTTCCACATTTGACATCCTATTAGAGTGATTCAAGCACCCACACGAAGCTTACAATTTTATCTATCTAATGAGATAAGTATGGACTCGATCTAATGGTCCGATCTAAAATTAAATACTCAAGGTGCAAAAAGCCACTTTTTCTTTCAAAACTCACACCCTAAGTACTTAATTCTCATTCTTTGTCCCATTAGACTACTTTAGGCCTTGAATCAAGTCCAAAAGGACCACATACACCTAATTAACACATCACATCACAAATATCACATGATATACTCATTTTGAACTCTCAATGTTACATTACACACTTGTAGACTTATATGGGGCACAAACATAAACACTTATATACACATAAACTTATTCCACTTTTAATCATCCGACTCATAAATATAGGGATTGGCCTTACCATATAGTCGAGAATCACAATATACTTGACTCTTCTAAATAGGGCTTAGCCTCACCATTTGTGCTAAGTTCCCATCATACATAAAATTTCACATTCAACACATAGTGGAACAAGTTATACAAAATAACATATACTTGCTTGATTGGCATATAGGCTTACTCACGTACTCACTACTGTAGTGCCTTCGGTGAGATGCAAAATTAATTGTATATGTACAAGTAAGTTTTCAACCATAATTCACATACATATTCATATATTCATTCCACATATACTTTTGCATCTTAGTTGGCAACTTAACTCTAACAACTTATTATACATTTATTTACACTAATGGTAGTCATAACACTACCACTCAAGGCTACTCTTTCCTCACTTCCTTTCCCGGCCTTCTCGTGCTCTCTTTACCTATGTACAAAGGCAACAGAATGAGACATATGTCCTAGTAACTCAGAGGTAACCCCAATTACCGGTTAGTAAGTAAAATCATACACAAGAGATAAAGTAGCATTATTTCAATAAAATATTATAATATACATATATATGAACTCATTCTCATCAATCTCATCATGCTCATGCAAATGCATTCCTAGTTCCACCTAGCAAAGAAATCTCTATGCTTAGACTAGGACTTTCGATCACTTAGAATAGGGCCCACCATACCTCTATTCAGACCAGGTATCCTCTTTATGTATAAGTGATCTCTTAGGTCTATCATGGCGGAGTCAAGCTTTATGCTCTGGATCTTCAAGACTTCCTAGCCTTACATAAGGTAGGACCACAACCCTCTATCTTAGTCTGGGGTATACTCATGGATCATTCCATATCCTTGGTCCGTCATGGTAGAGTCAAGCTCTATGCTTGGGATCATCAAGATCTCCTAGGTCCATTGTGGCAGAGTTAAGTTTTACACTCTGGATCATTAGGACTTTCTAGACTTACTTAGAGTAAAGCTACGTCCCCCTACGATAGTCTAGGGTATACTCGCAGATGTAATGCACATGTCCATGTATATGTCCCATCTTATACATTTCAATCGATACTCACACATTTGCATGCATATTCTTTCCTAATGCTACTACTCTATCAGTTCACAAAACACAATGCATATGTTTATACAAAATACTTGTAAACATTTCACAAACGAACAAGTAAAAGGATTACTCTAGTTACTTTTTAACCCTTACTACTAAGGGTTACCAATCACAAAGGTATTCCAAGGTACAGATTCTCATGAGAAACTTCTCAAATGCTCAATCTACACAACATAATGTCCTCAAGTCAATTCTCAACATTTAACATAGGCATTGGTTTAGCTAAACTGAATCCCTTAACATACAAAATGATTTAACTTATACCCTTTTGAATTCACAAGTCTATTATCTATAGTCATTGGCCCTATAGGTTATTTGAATGACTATTACAATCTCTTAACTCATTTATATGCCCAAAATTTTAGAATTTCAACCTAACTTCTTGGGCTAATTGAGCCTAAATCCTTAAAACTTAACCATTTAACTCCAGATTAGTCACAAAACCTTAGTTTCGTATTCAAAAGGCCCTTTTTAACACTTTCTTTTAGATTTCAACACCTTAAAACTTTATAGTTTAATTTCTCAACTGATCAAATTCCATGAAAATAGGGTAGAAATGAAGCTGAAGGCTGTACAACACTTACACGACAACTTACTAATTAAAGCAGATTCCTATCCTCCAGATAATCAATGACTTAGTAGAGCCAATCCTTCCTCACCTCTTAGCTACATTTTTTCCTCTTTCTCTTTCTATTTTCATGAGTTTTGATTTAGCTTTTAAGTAATTTCTATATAATGCACCATGGCACATGCATCTTCCATCGCGATGCGTGGCACAGTGATTTTAATCTCACTTGTTCTCGCACGTTATGCCTCAAATTATCGTTCTACCCTTCAATCCTATCAGTATAATAGCCAACCAACACACAATTTCAACTTGATATTCAAACCATAATCAATCAACTAATTACTAGTTTACCCTTGTTTAGGAATAAGTTTTCCAGGATTAAAGTTCAAGATGTTACATCTGCCATGGCAGACGACACATGTAACTTTCAAAAACTTACTTTAAGGATTAATTAAATTAATTAAGAGTTTTTATTAGTCAATTAGGATAATTGGGGGTTAATTAGGGAGTTTGGATGGCTATTTTGCTCCTTTGCACCCTATATAAGGCTTAAAATGGGGCTTATAAGCTATTAGGCCATCTCGGGGGTTAATTGTTGATGCCTTGCGCTATAACAAACATAGTGAGATTATAAATCATGAGTTTGATATTCAAACATCACTAAAAAGAGAGGGTTTAAGAGAGAGGATGGTAGGAAATGATGGAGGCTTAGTTAGGTCTTTTTTGTTTTTGGCCTTCGAATCTCTTAGGTAAGCTTTAATTCTCTCATCTTCTCCTTCTATATACTTTTATTCAAGTTTTTCTAGGTTGTGAGTGAGACCCAAATTTCTAGCTGAGGTATACCCATTTTAATGACCTCAATAAAGTTTATGGGTGTTGTTCCAAGTTTCTAATCATTGGTTGTTATTAATGGTAGTGGCTAAAGTTGTTAATGTTGGGTTTAAGATTAACCCTGTCACTAATTAAGCAAGTTTAAGCTAATATAATTGGTTAGCAATGTTAGTTAAGCTAAACATAGGTTAAATAAGCTAAAGGAAGTTAAAAATGGTATTTTTTATTGTTAATATCACTAATTAGGGTATTATGCCTTAATCAAAATTAAGGGCAAATTAATGAAAACTAGTCATTGATAATGTTTGTTTATCATAAATTGTAGATTAAATACTTTTAGAGCTTATGGATTGATTATGCTTCCTCAAAATCTAAATTATATTCTTAGGGTTGTAAGCCAAGAGTTGAAGTAATCAGGAGTTAAATTCTAGTATATATTTTTGTTTGCATTTATGAATTTGTATAATTATGTTATGGAGTGGAATGAAATAAACTGAACATGTTACAAGTATGAACTTAGTTGATCAGGTATGTGAATGAATGTTTATATGGTATGCTATTGAAGACACATATGTGAACATGGTTTGATGAATATGATAGGAGTTAGGTGATAGTATGAGTATGTATCATATGACTAAATGGTTTTAATGTTGGTTACCTAAGTATTTTTTATTGATAATGATGTAACTAGATGTAAGTTATTGAGTATGACTATATGATTTAATGAGCATGAGTAAGATTATTAAATAAGTTGAGCACAATTATGGCTGTAACATGTCATTGTGCATAAAATGTTAATAACGAATGTGTAGCATATTATGATAATGGTAATGTGATATGTTGAATGTGGCTACGGATTTATAATCTATGAACATGAGCATGATTGTTTGGATGGGTGAGCATGATTATGATAGTGAACATGTCATTGCAAGGATTTGTATATATGAATAGGTGGCAGTTCACTCGATAGAGTAAGTTGTTATGAAAATTCATATGGTACTCACCAACACTGCAAGGCCTCAATGTTTTGGTTCCTATTTAATACCCTAGACTGGGTAAAGTAATACCCCATGATTTTAGAATAGGGAATTCATAGTCTTAAAGTGTGTGTAGGGGCTTAGCCAAGTTACCCCTCATAATTGGAGAGTGGGGCTAGTTTGGTTACATAAGTTAGTCTTATATGATTTGATAGCCTATGGATTCACTTACAAGATATATAAAGAGTAATAAAGGTGGAGTATGATCATGCATAATCATTATTATTGTCTCGTATGTGTGTGGTCATGATTATGTCATTGAGTTACATATTGAATAAATGTGGAATTAACACATGTGAATATATATATAAATTACTTTTAAGCACCAGATGTTCATGTGCTTGATTACTGAGATTGTATAATCTTACTCTCATGGTTTAATAATTTTTAGGTGTCACTCAGATCCAGGACAAAAGGAAGCAGGCGAAGTTAGAGACATTTAATTGAGTATAATGTCTCTAGTTATGCTTAGAATGTAACTTGAATATTTTATTGTCAACATTAAAAGACATTTTCATAGATTCTTGTTGCCACTTTCTTGTAGCCTATGATGTTGATTTAGTCATTTTTGATATGAACTTATATGCATTAACAAATAAGCTAAGTGATGCATGTGGGTGCATGTTATGGTTTGCATAATTTGTGAGGATTGGTAATTAGCTCCAATTTTGATTAGCCTCTTAGTTGATGGTAAACCCTAGGAGTGTAATTTGAACATACCCTTGGATGCAAGTTAAGTGTTATGAATGTGTATCTATATGTAATGAGTATGTTTGGCCGAATTGTGGATTTTAATAGATAAAAGTTAGGGGTTTAAGGGATACTTAGTTGATATTGTGATTATGGTTGTATGTTTATAGTCCTAAGTGTTTAAAGTTTCCATATGATGCCAGATTGTTGTAAAACTGACATCATTATAAGATTATTTATTCTTCGATCACTTGAATCGAAGATCTAAGCAAAAAAGTTAGGAGCATTTGAAGTTGTTGGATTAGGAGGCATAGCAAAAAATTAATATTTTAAATCCCAATCGCAATCGCAAATCGATCGAACTTATTTAAGTCAAGATGGATATAAGTGTTACCTTTTACCTACTTCTCACATGTTTTCTTCAAGTATTTAGATCTTAAGAGCTAATAACATAGATTTGCTCCTTTCAACCAGTATTCACATGAACAGCTTTCCAATACGAACAGTATGTTAGTTCTCTCCATGTAATGTCCGCCTTGAGATTACCATTAATTACCACACAATCACAACAAACAATGGCAATTAGGAGCTATAGATAACTCCTAGCTTACCATAAACACAAAAGGGTTAAAACAATTCAACATTTAAAAAATGTGAAATATTTGGATCCTATCAAAGCCCTTCAAATAAGTTGTTTGAGCTCAAACTTATTGGGTTTTAAATGTATAGAAAATATGGAAACGTTTTGGAAATAAAACACCTAAAAACAGGACCAAAAATATTATTTTTGTATATTCTGGCACTTATGCTGTGGCATATGGCATAATGTAACATCCTAAGTTTTTAATCTAGGAATTATTAGTGTTTCTACCAGTATTTTGGTCAAATTAGATAAATTATTGCATGGTGGTGTTTAAGGGAGACTAATATAGTTTTTGAATCATTAGACAGCCTTAGAAGAGGGCTAGATCTGAGATTGAGCGGCTGTGGTATGGAGAAAGGCTCAATTTGCGTAAGAGGTTCTCTATGCCATGCACCGCGGCGAATGCGCTAATGTGCCATGATGCATGTATAGAAATTTGCATATATCAAAGGAAAGAAAGAAGGGAAAATGAGAGAGAGCAATAAAGGAGAGGCAAAGGTAGTTAGGGTATGATCTTAAGGGCATCTCAGAGGCACATTGGGCTAACTACACCTTGGATAAGCTTTCCTTTCTTCCCTCTCTCCCTTTTATGCACATTTTGATGCTTTTGGGTATGGTTGAGGTTTGTTTTCAGTTGTTCTTAGATAATGGATAAACCCACTGGCTTATTTAAGGTCTTGGGGAGTTAAATCAAGCCTTTAACCTTAAGTTTATGGGTTTGATAGTGACTTAAAATTTTTGGCTAGGGTTTAAACGAACCCTATGTGAAATTTGAGGTTTTTAGATAATGTGGATGGTTGGATGATGATTTTGGTATATTTGTATATTAAATAGGATTGTTAGAGTTTTTGGAAGGTTGCTGTTGTTAAATAAGGAATTTGAGAGTTATGGGTACTTGGAACGTAATGAATATAGGGTTTATTTGGAGTAATAATTGATCATTGTTAATTACTTGTGTAGATTAAGAATTGTTTGAGTATTACTATACGAGTGGGAACATTGTTGGATAGGGAGGCATAACAGAAGATTAAAAAAATTTTAAAATCCCTATCTTGATATGGATCGAACGAAATTGTTTAAGTCAAGGTGGAAAGAAAAGTTTACCTCTTTTTCACGCTTCACATACATTCTCTTCAAGGTTGTTAGATCTTAAAAGCCGATAACAGATTTACTCCCTCTACCCATATCCACACAAACAGCTCTCTAACTGGAACAACGTGCTAGCACTCCTAATGTCCATTCATCTTTGAACGTTAGTTTTCTTTTCTTTAAGGTGTTTTGTGGCTCTCAAAATGTTTTGCTATTAGAAATTTTATAATTCTCTAAAGCTCATAAAGCACATTCATTTTCTATCTATTTATAGATTAGGGTTTTGCTTTCCTTTAATCAGCCAACGAAAATATTAGACTAAATTTATCTCACAAATAAAATCTATAATATCATATCTAATTTGAATTTATCTTATAAATTCAAACTATAGAATGATATGATATTCTCTCATATCATGTTAGTTATTAGATTAAATTTATCACATAAGATTAAATTTAAAACTAACATAACAATATAATATAATATATTAGAAATACATATTATATACTGATTCTACTGTCATTTGACAGTAGAATTGGGGAACTTTTGACTCGTTCCAATTCTCAGTCCGACGTCTGAATGACGCGATCTAGTGT
>NW_026556851.1:0-30602 GCF_029017545.1 Prosopis cineraria
ACCTGCACGTTAGCTCGCACTCAAAATCCAACCAACGTACGATCCCCGATACCCGATCCCCACATAGATATTAATAGGTTCGTGTGCTTACAAGACAAAAAAAACGACAAATTTATCTGGCACTAGTGGAGATGTAAAATGGACAGGCTTGGCTGATATAGATGGAGCCCTTATAAGCTCATCCTTAAGGGTTAGAGTTTATAGTTTAATTATTTTGAAATCTAGCATTTTTTGTAAATTCAACCCTTACTCAAATGGTTCAAGGCTAGGCGCATAAACTCATTTTTATTTTTTTAATTTTTTAAAAATTTATGAATATTAAAATTTTCAATTATAATAGTATAGTTTTTAAAAAATGAGTTATAATGTTCAAAAATTAAAAAGAAATAATAAAAATATTTATATTAAATATAAACATATATTTTAAAATTTAAATTCAATTTAAAAATTAAAATGTATTTTAGTTTTTTAGGGGTTAAAAAAATAAGGCAATGTGGCTCATTTTTTTAAATGAAAGTAATTATATTTTTGAACTTTTACTCATAGTCCAAACCTGTAATTGGGCACTAAGTTGTTTAAAATGTTCTAATAAATTAGAAAACCACATGAAAACAAGTTTAGCTGTTCGAAATGATCCTCTATGTCAACGAAAATTTTTCATAAAAAAAGGTCATCATATAAGATATAAGATTTAAAGGTTACTCCTTCCATTAAAAAATATAAGTCATTTTTAATCGAATCTTATCCCTTAATAAAATAATTATCTACTTTTAATTAATCCAATCTTTTTATATTTACCGCTATTAAATACCCCACAATAAATATAAAATCATTATCAATAGAGGGACTTTTGAAAAAAAAATGATTACACCTTGAAAAACTAAAAATACCTTACATTTTTAAACATTCAACTTCTTAAAAATTCTTTATATTTTTGAACGGAATTGATGATATATACTTAAACTAGATTTCATGAACAAATTAAAAAAAAAACTACAAGTTTATAGGCAAATGTCAATATTGATGCTACTGTCAAATCTCACTAAAATAATAAAAACTATATTTTACAGCAAAGCACAATCGAGGTCATCTTTTTAAGAGTCAAGGGATTAACTATTTAAATTAAGATTATGAAAAGCTAAATGGATGGGGAATTTTTTTTTATGAAAAAATTAATTAAAAACTAATTTAAAATTAAATCATTAAAGCAAGTTCAACTTAAAAAATCAACAAGCACAAGCAGCGCAATCAATCACAATCTAATCACTTAAACTTAATCTTTCTCATCCACAACATAAATTACATTTATTTAACTTTATTATTTTAGTTTTATTATATATTTTCTCAAATTATCATTCAAGGATTAAACAAAAAATTAAATTATAGAGTAATAATTAAAATCTCACTTAACCCACAACCTCACAACTATTTCTGTGTAACCCACACCAGAAACAAAGCATGCATAATTATCTAAGTCAGGCCAAATTGCTTGTATGTTACTATATCAATTGATTAGAGCAAGTAAAATCTTAGATAAAACATATAACTCAAAATCATGGAGTAAGGCTACTACAATTAACAATAGTAATTAAAGCATGGAATTTAAAGGTAGAAAGAAAAAGAATAAAGTTAAACAAAATTTTGAGATAATATGACTCTTAGTCCCTGAAGTTTGTCTTATTTATCAATTTGGTCTCTCAAGTTTAATTTTTATTACTTGAGTCCCTTAAATTTACTTCGATTATCAATTTAATTTTTATTGTTAAAAAATGAAGTTGCATTGTCAAAATTTGTTGATTTGGATAATTGGATACTGATGGAAGCCATATAAATTAATGAAAATGAGTATAATTATTTAGGTAGAGAAAGATAGACTTTAAATTTTAAAAAAGAAGGGAACAAAATACATTGTAAAGAATTATATTGGTAAAAGTTAAACTTATTTGAGGGTTAATTTGTTCTTATTTAGCTACTTATGTGTGTCAAATAATCAATCTATTTTACACATTAGATTATTCTAAAAGTTAATTTGTGTTTTAAAATTTAAAGGACTCACATGATAATTCAAGAAAACCTAAGGGATCAAATTGATAAAAGTTAAACTTAAGAGATTAAATCAATAATTGAGACAAACTTGAGGGCTTAAAAGTTTGATTATCCCTGAAATTTTTCTCAAATATCAAAAACTATAATTACAACTAAGGGCCATGGCTTGTGATTGACCACACTAAGAAATTATGACCTTTTTGGTAGAGTGGAACTGGAGTTGGAGAAGTGAAAGCAAAAGTAAAATCAACAAATTAAAATGTTTGGTAAACATAATCCTACTTCCTCGTTGAACTAGGTTCCATAAAAAATGGTAGAAGGGAGTTCCATCATTAGGCCTAAAGAACTCACTTCCCCCCCTCAATTCTTTGCTTGTTGTCTCATTTTTACCCTCAACATCTCTTCTTTCGTGTTTGACCCAGCTTCATCACCTACCATGTCCATCAATGGCGGCATGATGGAGGACCAAATTGGTAACGACGACAACGACGGCTACTGTAACCGGATCAATGACAATTGAACCTTACCCTTCTGGCAACAACTGCTGGTGACCATGGATGCATGTAGGTGTTCTTGAATCAAATTTCAATTTTCTTTTGTTTTTATTTGATCTTTCGATCTTCAACCTTACACCTCTAGCTCCTCCTTTATGGTGATTTTTGTGGCACTTCCATCTTCCTCACCCTATTTCAACTCTTTATCCATTCTCATATCTAAGCCATGATAAATTTTAAATTTAAGTACAACAATCTACTTCTCAGTAGCCACAGTGATATACTTCAATCAATTTTCCCATTTCCCCATTTTGCAATCCATGTCATCAACCCCACTTCCTATCACACATGCTAAACTAGAATTTGCTACTACACAAGGAGCTAAATTGCTTTGATGTGCAGGTGAAGGTGCTATCATTAAATCATGGCTTTTTTTTCCAAAATATTTCTCATAATCTTCAATGATTACAAGTCATAAATGATGTAATTCAAAAGTAAAAGTATTGTATTCAGTCAAAAATAGTATGAGATTATCAAGTAAAGGCATGATAGATCCAAAATGAGTAGGAATGGGTAGGTTGAAAAGGAATACTGATGAGAGTGGCATGTAATAAAATTAAATTGAGTAGGTTTGGGAGAGGTGAAAGAGGATGATAATATTAATAAGGAAAGTAAGAGATTATCGCGATTGACAATGGATATTATGTCATGCAATGAAAAAAGTTGAAATCATTCTTGCCTTGAATAATTTCATTTTTAATTGAATAAAAAAAATAATTTATGACTAAAAAATTGTTCTTAGGCTAAACAACTTATTCACAACTACAAACTCGTTCTTGGTCTGAATGATGTTCAGTATAGTACTTTGGTAAATATTTTTCACGGTGCAATATTTAGGTAGTTTCTTTTATTATTTATAGTATATTGGTAAAAAAAAAAAGCCTTCCTCTTTCTTTATTTAAAATTGATTGGCATAGCAAGCCATATATACCTAACACTATTAGAAAAATGAAAATTTAGTGAGGGACAAATCTCTCGCTAAATGTCATTTTCCCTAACTAAATTGAATTTTAGCGAGGGATTTTGTCCCTCTCTAGATTAGCAAGGGACTGAATTCCTCGCTAAAACTATTCAAAATTCATTTAGCTACGAATTAGTTCCTCGCTAAATATACATATATTTAAAAATAATGATGTCACATCACCCGTTATGTGTGTGTCAATTTATGATATGTTACCAATAACCTCGTGCCTTGTCAACCTCCACATCGTCTACCATCTCGTGCCCCATTACCCGCCACATGTGTGACAACTCATAACATGTCATTGTCCAACTTGCACCATGTCACTTACTCCTTACCATGTCATATATTCATCATGTTTATGTCAAAATCAAGATTTAAACCTTGACCTCATATCTTTCAAGCCTTATGTTTTCTTTCTTTGCCAGTTAAACTGAAAGGCATCTGCAGTTATTATATGAGAAATTAAATATATATTATTTAACTACATAAATATATCAAATAATATATTATAAAAATACACAACACATATATATTAAATTTTATTTTCAATTATTAACATGTTAAAAATATTTATGTTTTATTTAAATTATTCTTTATATTATATTTTTAATAAAATATTTTTTTAATGAAAATAAACTTAAAATAAATAAAATATTAAATAATTTTATTATGAATATTTTAGTTAATTTTTAAATTTAATTTTTATTTTTAAATAAAAATAATTAAATATATAATTAAAAGTCATTGTCAAAAGTTATTTTTTTGCAGTAATTAGCTAGGGATAAAATTTATCACAAAATTTCTTGCTAATTCTCTTTTAGAGAGAGATTCACAATCTCTCACTATTTTCCTCACTAATTATCTTATTTAAGAGAAAAATTAATAATTTCTCACTATTTTTCTCATTAATTCTCTTATTTTAGAAAGAGATTCATAGTCCCTTACTATTTTTCTCGTTAATTTTAAGTTAAACTATGAAATTAACATTTCTCACTAATTTAGTATTTTAGGGCAGAATAGGCGATCCCTCACTAATTTACATTTTTCTAGTAGTCAACACCAAAACAAACCTAATATTTAATAAAATAAAAAAACTATCTTAATAGTCCTAATTAAAAACTATACTAAAAAATTCAAAACAAACATAATAAAGTTTTTAAAATTTGATACTTTACATGGTAGTGCACTTGTGCGTGTATGTGTGAGGAATGCAAGACAGAGAGAGGAAATTTTTTATCTTATTTATAAATCACATTATTAATTTTTTATCAAAATTTTATATATTCTATCATATTTATAAGATTGAGATAGAAGATTTTTTTTACCTTATTTATAAGTCACATCATTAAATTTTTATCACAAATTTTTTATTTTAGCCTCCATTAAATATTGGTGAAGGAAAATACAACATGAAAGCATGCATATTTAATAGGGATAAAGTTAAAAATTTATTAATTTTTTAGACAGAACTAATGATCATTTTTAACTTTTAAAGTTTTTCTTAATTTCAGTTAAACATATTAATTAAAGAATATATGTGCAGGGGCACAAGCACAAGAATGTGCACACATGATGCACGTACATTGTAAAAACTAACAAAACGACCGATGCATGTTTTTATGACTTATTCTCAAAACGTTTAAAACAAAAAAAACACACAATTAGACTTAAAACTTTTTTTAAAAAAAAAAACTGATAAGTTTGAACACGACATGAAGCGATGAGAGGTTAGGAAAATTTGTGGACTTCAATTTTCGAATGAAAAAATCATGATAAGCTTGTAGTGAATAATCCTCACCTTATGATGAATCTGTGGCTGTGAGGGAGGAAACTTAGCTTGTCGGTGATAACTTACCGGAGAGAATGACATGCAGGAAATACATTTTCAGCCACTGACTCTTATTTAAGTCTTTTTCACTTTAATCATTTTTTAATTTTTAAAAAACTTTTTTTAGAATCATATTTTGTTTTAAAAATGACATTTTGATTCAAATAGGGTATACCTCGTATACTTTTACAATGAACATGATGTCCGCCACGCATTGGGATGGGCCGATGAAATAGCCGACAGCTCTAAACCCAATCCAAAGTTCTTGCATACACCCTACAACTGAAAAATGTGCACTGTTCCAATCAAAATATTGTGGTAAGGGCTTTGCGATTTAAGTAAGTGATTAAAAGTTTAAATCTTAATTATTGTGCACTACTCCATTTTTAAATATAAAAAATTATCATGTTTTTTATTTATAAGTATAATTAGAAGCATTTATTACATTTTTTTTAAAATTGTCTTGCATAAAGTTAGTGTTTATTTTCTCCAGACATATTTGCTTCATTACTTACAGGATAATTTTGAACATTCTTTAAATTTTTCAATATAATTATTATAATTAAATAATTTTTTTAAACTATATGAGTTAATTATTTTCTCTTACATTCAAAAACAGAAGAAGTATGTCCCTGCTTAATTGGAAGGAATCTACTATTTATCTTCATTCTTCAAGGCCTACTTAATACTCCCTCCATCCTAATTTACATTCAAGATCTCAAAATATAGAGTATTTTGACAAAAATGAGGTTTTAATGAAGATGTTTTTTGAAAATTACCCTTCTTATTATGTTGTTTTACAAGTGGCTGGAGCATTAAATCAAGAGGTATTTAAGAAAGTTTGTATTCTTATTTTAAAAAATAAAATTACAAAATATATTTAATAAACGTTGTTAATATAGTTTTGTATAAAAGATGACGTTGCGACAGGAAAATGATTATTTTATTTCTATCGTACGGAGGACTTTTCCAGGATATAGCTTAACACATGTTTTTGTACTTTTGTCAAAAATGTATTTCATGCATAACTTTAAGGGCTTAGGGTAATGAGAAACAACGCAACTGACCCTAACCCAACAATCACATGAATCTAAACGGAAAACAAAAACAAAACAAAACAAAACAGTGGCATTTGCTAGAAACGATTAATAATTATATAAATCTATTTTCTATTGTAAATAGCGTGGAATGGTTACTGTAGTTCTACCGACCTATTTTTTTATAGTAATTTTTTAATTATTATATAGTAAATAAAAAACAAAGGATTATAAATATTTTATGATAGAAAAAGGTTGGCTTGGGATTCAATAGAAAAATGAGCGGTCAATATTAAACCAACGCTAAAAAATATTCCTTCAAATTACGATATAAAATATCTTTTAAAAATTTATTTAATTTAAAATATAAGATGTTAATAATTTTTATAATTATTTTTTAATTAAATCCCTACTTCATCTATTATATTTCTTAAAAAATAATTATTAAAATTTTAATTGTCATTATAAGGCATTTATAAAAAATATTTAATAAAGATATAATTAAAAAGATACATTATTTTTTCAAAAGATTAAGGTTTTAAATAACTTTTTTGGCATCATAATGTACAAATCTTCATTCTAATGTCATTCAAACCCGAGCTGATTTTTGTACTATTACCAATGAGAGTTAATACATGTGCATCGCACGGGTATAACGATCAATAATTATATAAATTAATTCGAAATCTGATTAAAATTTAATAATTGAAATTAAATAATATACATGGTTGTCAATGCAGGAAATTGTATGGTCCAATAAATTCTACTGACATCTGATGACGGTGAGGAGCTGAAACAAACAATTTGCATTTTTTTTAGAACGACACGTGTCCAGCTGGACAAGTGTCAGTATGGGATGAACCTACTGAATATGCATAGTGAAGCTGCTGTGACGATCAATTCAATTCAGTAGGTACATCACACTAATAACTCGTTTTTAAATAGGGAGTAGGGCGCTAAATTTCAAAGAAACAATTAATTCAATTTAAATCTTAATCAATTTCAGAATTCAAGAAAAGTCCCATCTGTTTTTTTCCCCGATAAAATTAATTAAAATATGCTTAAGTTAAATATGTAATTAAATTTTAAAACAAAGTTGCCATTTATTAGTTTAAAGTTATAAAATTGAGAGTTAAATTTATAAATTTTTAGGATTGTTAAAATAATGAATTTATTATTTTTAAAGTTTAAATATTAACATCTATGTTCTTTTTTAAAATTTAAAAAATAAATTATAAATTTAATGGATTGAAGTTGTAAAATTGGGTGTCAAACTTGCAAATTATGTTTCTCTTTAAAATTAAAAAAATAAATTATAAATTCACCACAATAAAATTATAAAATTAAGATGCAGAGTTGCATGTCCCCATATCATTTGGAATAATAACAAAATGTCACTTAAAGATTAAGAGACTTATTTGGTATTATGAAATTGCTTGGGGCTACTAAAAATGTGAGGGAAAAATAAAGAAGAAAACAAATTTTATCATGTTTTAATAAGGAAGGAGAAGTGAGGAGAAAGAAAATTATGAGAGAAAATAACGTGCGGATGCATCACATTTTATTTTCAAATCTTCTCTCGGTGTGGAGAGATTTTAGGAAGAAATTTGTTGTTATACGTGTGCACCCTTCTTTCTTTCTTCGAATTTTTCGTTTTCAATATTTCACGTTGTTACTGCGGCAGCCATTGTCCACCTCTCTCTCCCTGTACAAAAACATGCATACCCCGTGCCCTTCCTCTTCTTCTTCGACACATTGCAAGTATCTCACCAGAGCTACACTTGACGTACAGATGGAGTGTGTTTAATTTAAATTAATTGTCCCCATTTAATATTTTAGATATACAAATAATAAATTTATACTAAATTTTTTGGTTTTAAATATTCTAATGAAGTTAAATTTTAATGAGATTTTTCCTTCAATTTATTTTTGGGAAAACAATTATATGAAATATGATATGCTTTGATATAAGGATATATAGTCATTATATATTTGCTCATTTTCTTTTCTTTCTATTTTTTCCTATTCATTCAAACAAAAGAAGGGTTTGATCCCACAACCTCTCCTACAAAGTGAAGAAGTAGGCAACATTGATACCATTGATCTGATTAGCTCTAGGTCCCTTCATAAGCAGTATTATAAGAATCTAAAACACTAAAACATAAAAGTATAGAGACCTAAAATATTAAAAAAAGTGCAGAGATATATAGCAAAATTCAAGCAAAGTGTAAAAATTCAAAGTTATATTTTTTCTTATTTTTTTATTATTTTAAAAACTGATGTTTTGTAGAACATATTCTAAAACCAAAAAAATAATAAAAATAGTTATTTTTTGTAGGGTTATTCATGGGACGGGATGGACCGAAACACCCCCGTCTTGTGTCCCATCCCAAAAAATAATCGGGATTGAATTTTAGACCCTGTCTCGTCCCGTCCCAAAAGTCATCCAATCCCGTTAGGAGTTAGGATGGGACAGGACCGAGACACCCTCGTCTCGTGCCCTATTCTGAAAAAATAATCAAAATTGAATTTTAATCTCGTATCCCGTTCCATCCTGAAAGTCATCTAGTCCTATTAGGAGTCAGGATGAGATCGGGACAAGATAGAAACATCCCGCCGTCCCGATAAATGAGATAATATTGAAGACAAATCTAGAAAATAACATTTATTAAAACTTTAAATCATATAGTTTATTAAGTTTAAAATCAAAACAATATAAGTACATAAATCACAACAATTTAAAGTCAATTATTAAATTATATTAATCATAACTACACATTATAATGGCAAATACAAGTGACCTTTATGCTATAAGAGTAGCAACAATAGGCAAGTTAAGTACAATATTAAATCATTGTTCTTCTACTTTAGTGAAAATGTATTAAGCTAATTACTCTTCTGAAAATAAAATAATTTCTTACTTTATAAATAAAAGTTATTAAACAGATAGATATAAGAAATTACATTAATATAATTAATATATTATAAAGAAAGATATCGCTATGTTTACTCCACGTCATTAAAATTATCAACATAAAAAAACTTTAGTTTTAAATAAGAATTGCCAGTATTGAAATTATAATTAATATAATTAATATAAGTTTAAATTATATTATTATAATTAATATATTTAAAATAAAAAATAATATATATAATATTCGGGACGGGGCAGGACATCCTGATAGTAATTCTGTGTCTCATCCCGTCTCGAATTTCTTTTTTATCCTGTCTCGTAAAGTCTCGTCTCAATTATTTTCGGGCCAGGACAAGACCTGTCTCGATATGATCAAGACGAAATCGAATCAATCGAGATGGGTTCAAGTCGAACACTCCTAATTTTTTATATTCTCTTTTATTTTTTAGAACAAAAATAAGAGAACACTTAAAAGATATTTTTATTTTTTCTATTCTCTAAAATAATATTTAATTTTTTTATTCTCCAAAACACTTTCTAAAACATATTACTAAACAAATTTTTTTATTTTTTATTTTGAAAAAAAAATTGTTCACAAAACATATTGCCAAAGAAGCCCATAATGGCTCTAAATATTTTCTCTGCCTCTTTTAAAAAAATTACAATTGCCCCCATCTTTCAAAATAAAAAATTCATTTATTCCCTTAAAAAGTTTGACTCATCCTCGTCAAAAGTTTGTTAACTAAAATCTTTTATATATATATATATTGTTATAATATTAAACTTTAATAGTTTAAGAATAGAGAAATTAGTCATTTCAAAAATAAAATTTTAAATTGTTTCCCTACTCTATAAAAGAAATAAATAAATTAAAATTAATAAAAATAAAACTCACATGCCTGGCTATTTAGTATTTAATTTCAATAAATGTTTTCCTCTAATATAATTTTATAAATATTTAGAATTATTTTTAGAAAAATAATTATTTAACTTGAGTAAATATTTTGCCAGGGCGGTCGCTGGTTGGAAATTAATTACGAAAAAAAACGTTGGATCAAGTCAATAAAGTTTAACATTTTTCAATGAAGAAAATAAAGGTTAATGAACATCTTAAACTTTAAATTATTACGTAAATAATATTTTAGATTTTAAATTTCTTTTAAATACGTAAAAACTCTCCTCAATTTTTAAATTTTGAATGCCTAAAACATTACTGTTAAATCAGAGAAAATGATAGTTACTTTTATATTTGTGGAGTCCAGTCAAATATTGATATAACACTCATTTTAACTCTTAAAAATAACAGTCATCTTCTTCAATTTAACAATAAAATTTCAGATGGTTGAAATTTAAAAATTAAAAAAAGTTTTTATATATTTTAAAAGCTTAATATTTTGGATTCTATTTGCACAATTTATCATGACACGATGTGCAACGCTGAGATTCGTAGTCCCAGGTTCCGCCAAATATCTCTTTGCTTTAGTCATTCTCGATCCAATCCATTCGCTCCAATTTTTTTGACCTTAAAAAAAAAACACTAATAAAAAATTAAATATAATTTAAAATTTTAATTTCTTAAAAATATAAAATATTTTAAAATATTTTTCATTAATGAACCACTATTATGAAAATATTTAAATAAAATAATAGGATAATATGTAAGTCATGAATGTGTGTCCCCAGGAGAGGGCCAAGTTATAAGCCTAGGACTAAATACCTTATTTATTTATTTATTGTGCTTTTTTTTAATTCTCAGATCAGTGTTTTTTAAAGTTCAATTTATTGTGGCATGTAAAAGGATAAATACTTCCATTTTTAATCTATATTTTTAACTATGTACGCAACTTCTCATACGTACTCGTTTATTGTGTGCTCTAAATTTTACAACATACTTTCTTCGTTTAAAAATATAAAATATTTTAATCTTTTAAAGTATAATCATTTTTTAAATGTCTCTATTAATAATGATTTTATATTTATTGTAGTGTGTTTAATAAAGATAAATATAAAAAGATAGAATTAGTTAAAAAATAAATAATTATTTATTGAGAAATAAGACTTAATTAAAAATATTTTATATTTTTGAAAGGAGGAGGTATGTTATATATGCAAAAATTATTTTTTTCCCCTTAATGACACGTTCTTATTAATGCTGTTGCCTCCTAGCTAAAGTTGACGGGCATTTTTATTGCTTAGGTTTGGACAACAGAGTCGGTCCAAAAAAGAAACCATGGAAATCAACGCCTGCTGTAGCTAGCATATAAGATAAGATCCTCTAACGTAATCACTTTTGTCCATGCCTCAAACAGATAAACAAACACAACGACAAAAGTAACGGCATCATTCGATAACCTATGAAGTAGCTATGAATCTTCCACAATCCATATCGCCGTCAAACTTGACAACAACAAATTAAAATACAAGGTTAAGATTTAAATTTACCCATATATTTATTTTTTAAAAACATTGAGTACTATATATTTTTAAATAAAATAATTTTATTTTTAAATTATTTTTTAAAAGAAAATTTTTTTTGTTAATCAACTGTTAATTTTTTTCATTTTCTATTGATGTGGCATGTCTCTGAAACTCTATTCAATGGCAAACACAAGATCCTGACTCCTGAGTCAGTGGGGGCATAAATTATATAAAATGTAAAAATAATTAAGAAATAAAAATTTAATATATAGAATAAATATTTACATACCTTACAAGTTTTCTCTATATGGCTTCATGTTTTGAAACTGTTGAATGATCAGTTCATTATCAATACTATTAAACCATAGGTTTTTCATTCGATTATGCAACCGATTTTTCACAAACTTAGCAAAAAAAAAAACTCTTTCTACAATTACTGTGACAACAGGCAATATCATTGCTACCTTTGATTATTTTCTCACACTTAACCTCATTCTCACACCATTCACTTTGTTTCTTGTCTCAAATTCTATTTTCTAGCAAAGAGTCTCTCTATCTTCCTGTCTTTTGGTCTTATTTTAGTTTTTGTATGTTTTAAAATTTTAGATTTCATTTTTATTAAGGTTATTTATTATTTAGTTTTACTTTAGATTTGTAAAATATTAAAAATAAAAATAAAAATTATATTCCTATAAACGTAATCTTGTAACGGGCGTCCTAAATTAGAACTTAATCATCATACTAACCATGGTTAATCAATGACTAACCCAAATGGATTATACAACACGAGATTAACCTAAATGAATTCTTAATATGCATTTATTTTTCACAAACTATTTAATATAAAGGAATCCCAAGTCTTTAAAATATTTTAAGAACTCATATCATTCAATTAAATATATGCGGAAGCATGATAATAACTATTTTTACTTGCACAAATATTTTGACCTATTAATATAATACAAGCATCAAAACACAATCTTAAGAGTCCAAAATACCTTTCCATCCTACACAAAACCCATAGTGCAAATGGATCAAGAATATATTATCCTAATTGGCAATATCATAAACTAAATACACATATCAACATAAAAGGAGAGAGGCCTACAGAAGTGATTATTATCACTTGGCCTAATGCTCCTTTCCTCTGTTCTTCTCAGATGAGCTAGCTCCTGTAATATGTTAAAAGAGAGGAGTGAGTACAACCACTCAGTAACCAAGGTATATCTAAGTTATACAAATGCATGATAATTAATTGTAACACACCAAATTTTTTTTTTAATAATTTAACTCAACCATAGTTGGGTTACAGCCACCCAACACATTTTTATATCAATAATTTCGATATAAAATATTTTCTAATTGGCTTCAACTCACACACTATAACATTTCAGATAAATTTTTACCTCCCACATGCCATTAGGCTAAATCACATTTGTCCATCCTTATACTCCCAACAAGTAAACTAAATCACATTTGTCCATCCTTATACTCCCAACAAGTAAAATAAGCAATTTAGTCAATTTTCAACACAAGCCAGTTATTTGGCCTTATAATCATGCCATTTTAACCAATCCAAAGTAAACCAAATATTAAAATTACAGTCATCCAAATTGTACCAAAAATAGAAATAGTTTGAAAGACATGATTACATTTATATATTCATATAATTGACAATAAACAAAAAGCCCTAATATTGGCAATATAACACATTATAAATCATAAATTAAATACCCAAAAGAGACAGTGGATCTATACCACTAAGCCTCTGGGACTCCTCCACGTGTCACTCGTGGCTCTTCTCCTGAAAATTGTTAACCACATAATGAGACTCAAAAGTCCCAGTAACCAAAGCCAATTTATGATAGTGTATACAAACAGTTAAGTGTGTGCTTACTAAGTGAGAATTAAAAATAATATAATTCTAACAAGTATAAGAAATATTATAATAAACACAAACAACCATCCTTATATCCCTCCATTAACCTCGAGCCGTAGCCCTCACTCGGTACTAAATTACCCGGCCAAAGGTAGATTAGCCCGAGCCCTTACAAACCACCTATTGAACTCCAATAGGGGCGTACCACGTGGCACATAAATACAACAATAATAGCAAGTCTCCCAACACCTCCCACAATAATTAAACAAATTCATAATAATATTGCACAATTATACAATATTACAAAATTCATAATTTTCTCAATAATCACCCAATTAACAAGAAGTAACACTAATCACAAATTAAAAGCATGGTTACCTTGTGGCTTTTTCAATAAATTATTCCTTAAAATTTCTCTCTCACCACAATCTTCACCAGTAATACAATCTACAAATAACATATTATTTATAAATATTAGTTTCAATTTTTGAAACTAATAAAATAATTCTAATAATAGAATTAAAAATATAACATAATTCTTAATCTCAATCTTAATACAAATCTATAGTTAATACTATTAAGTATAATTTTTAACTCCTCTTTTAATTATCAATAAACATTGATAATCTAAAAATCAAATTTTAAACTAATTTCTATTATCAAAATTTTCTTTTTATTTTATAAATTCGTACCTAAAATACCCAAAAATTAAAAATTAAGTCTCTAGCTTAGAATCATAATCCTATAACCATAATAATTCATTTCTCATCCCAAATAATCATCTAAACCTCAATAAATCAACATATATTTTCAGATCTAGTTTAGAATTTGATCCATAAGCCATAAATTCAAAGATCATTAACAAATTTATACTCTATAACATTTATTATACTACTGACAACCTCAAAAACCATATTTATTCAACATAAATTCATCCCTCTTTCAGATCTTAAATTTTCTACCACTACAAACTCAGAAACTAAAGAAGAAGGATGACTAAGAAAAATTTTTAGAACACTTACTTAGTCTTGAAAAGCTTAAAATCACACCCTAAATATCCTATTAAAAACTCTTACCTTAAAACCCAGCACCGGTGAATTTGGCTCACAGATGCTCTCTCTGCCGAAGCTCACGCACGAAAGAAGGAATGAAGAAATGAAGGAACAGGTGAGTTTTTATAAAAATTCAGTGGGTCCCACATTTTTTTTAATTATTTTCTCTCTCTTCTTCTTCTTTTCTTTTTATTATTATTTTATTATTGTTACTGTTGAGGCGGCGGACGAAGCAAATTCGTTTTCTTCTTCTTCTTCCTTTCTTTTCCTTTCTTTCTTTTTATTATTATAATAATAATAATTTAATAATATTTTATTTTTTTATTTATTATTATTATTATTATTTTATTATTTTTTTATTTTTATTATTTTTATTTATTTTTTTTTTCATACCTTTTTTTTATAATAATAATTTAATAATACTTTTCAAAATTTTTATTAACCCAAATTAACTATTAAAATTTAAATTGGGATGTTACATTAATCATGAATGCAAGTGACTAATAAATTTATTAAGGTGACCATTCAAATAATCACATTAATAATATGTTAATCACATTAACATTTAACTCATGTGAATAATTTCAAGAATAAAGTCAAGTATAAAATTTGCACAAATAGCCACATATACATTATTCGCATAATTACTACATGTTCTCATTTCTAAAATTATAATCATATTCTCAACATAGCCATCAATCACTCAAATAGCATGATAATAATAATATGCATCATCAATCTCTTCCTTATATCCCCCCTTATTTCCTATGACATGAAATCCGTGGACCAACAAACGAAAGGGATCGTCCATGTGGTGAGACTACCCTAAGGCCTTAATCATATCACGAGGGGCTACCGGACCAGGGTTACCTTACTTACTTATGAACACAGTTTTCCCTAAATCACACACTATGGGGTGTCATATCCAAAAATAGCTCTACCCAAAACTCCAGGTAGGCCACTAGGGTCAAATCCCGTAATAGGAACAATGCTACAGTACCTTACAAGGTAAGTAGCGGCTATAACCCCTAGGATTATCGATTAATAGTCAAGTACCATATGGATTTTGTGTAATCGCTAACTCCTTCACTAAGGCGAACTCCCACCTTATGATCATACTAATAAAAAAATATATTTAAAAAACTCATATATATAATTCATAATTTATAGTCAAGATTGTGCACATCATCATCAACATCAATCTCATTACTTATACCAAGTCACAATTAATTTGGTCACAAATCATAAGGTCTCAACAAAGCCACATGCATTACAAACAACTATTTCAAATTTATATATATATATATATATATTCTTTTATTTCACCAACATAATTAATTAATTAATATATAAATGTATAAAATAGATTTCCCCCGGTTACCTCAACATTTGAGAGGTCAAAGGTTACCTCTCAAGTTACAACACTTTCAAAGCTTTCCAAAGCTTGAATGGCGTCAAAAGAAAATTAATCTACAATTGATCATATCCCAATGTGTCAATAATATTATTAACACAATTTTCACTCATACTCTAACACCTAAATATTTATTTTATTTTATTTTATATTTATTTATTTTAAGAAATTAGTCTTAGTATCTTGAATTCTAAAATTTAATTTCATGTATTTGAACCTATCTACTTGGTTCAATAGTCTCCTTCACAATAATTTCATTCAAATATTTTTCTAATATCAAAATTTCTCTTTTTATTCCAAAAATTCGCACATAAAAATACCCAAAAATTACAAACTTGATTTCAAGCCTAGAATCATTATTCTATAGCCATAATAATTTATTTCTCATCTTAAATAATCATCTAAATATCAACAAATCAATTTATATTTTCAGATTTAACCAAAAATCTACCCACAGAAATCTAGGAATAAATTCAAATGCCTCAAATTGCAATTCTATCAATAAAATAATGCTCTAGAATATTTATTACACTACTAACAACCTCAAAACTATATTTATTCAACATAAATTCATCCCTCTTCCAAATCCTAAATTTTTTACCACCACAAAATTAGAAATCAAAGAGAAAATATGACTAAGAAAAATATTTAGAACACTTACCTGGTTTTAAAATACTTAAAATCTCATATGAAGTATCCTATTATGGAGCTTCACCTTCTAAATCAGTCAGCCTCTCCATCAATGTCGCTCGCTCTCTGCCTCAGCTCACGTACAGGGATGAAATGAAGAAATGAAGGAAGAGGGTGGTTTTATAAAAAAAAATACTGCGGGTCCCACATGTTTTTTTGTTTCCTCCTTCCTCTCTCTTCTTTTTTTATTATTATATATATATGTGTGTCATGATTGACGTGGGAGAGCACCGAAAGCACGATTTCTTCTTCTCCTTCTTCTTCTTTCTTTCTTTATACATTTTCTTTTTTTAATAATAATAATAATAATTTAATATTTTTTTAATTAATTAATTAATTATTATTTTTTTTAAATTTTAATTTAGAATTATATCCTGATTAGATTTAACAATCATCTCCTTCTAACTTGCTTACCTCTAAATATTTTTTTTAAAATTTCTATTAACTCAAATTAACTATTAAAATTTAAATTGGGATGTTACAAATCTAAATTTAAATATAATAAATTTAAAATTAAAATCTATTAGGCTTAAGTGAAATATGAAAGACCTAAATATTTTTGGACTGAAATACATTTTAGTTTGGATTTAATGGGTTCAAAATCATAGGAACAATGGGGGTAAATTTTTAAACCCCTACCTCTCTTTGTAATTTTCCCAACTTGAGGGGGGGCAATTGCCCACCCTCAATAATATGTAGGTTCGTCACTGGTGACATGACTATATCTTTTGATATTAATTTATCTTTGAACTCTTAAGGGTGTTTATAAGCGCTAAACACCCTAAAGTATTTTTCTCGGAACGCTAGGCATTCTGAAGTCTTGTTAAAATAAAATTTAATAAATATTATTAAAATATTAAATATTTTAATATTTAATGTTTTAAATATTACTATTTGAAACATTACACTACCTCATTTAATAATAATATTTAAATTATTAAATATTAAAATACTTAATACTTTAACAATATTTATTTAATTTTATTTTAATAAAACTTTAAGGTCCTCAACTCTTCAAGAAAAAGATTTTAAAGTGCTTAACACTCCTAAAAAAAAAGAGTTCAGAGGTAAATTAACACAAAAGAACATGCTACATCTTACATATTACTATGTATGGGCTCCACGCATATGCCAAATCAGTTGAAAACGAAAAAATTAACGGCTGATTAATGAAAGAGAGTTTTTGCTCCTCTGAAAAATAGTTTAAGAGTAAAATTAGCCCACTTAAAAATATAAAATGTCCAGTATTTTTAAAAAGTAAATACAAGAGCAAATTTAAACCTTAACTTTAAAATATATAAAGCTCCGTCACGGTTCAATGGGTATGGGATCCAGAAGGAGTTGGTCTACATAATGTTTGAGGGACTCGCCATTAGTGAATCTGTCCCGCAGGTTTTCATAGGCAACCTCAGACACTCGAGCAAAATTGACAGCAATATCAAGCACAGATTTTGGGACGTCATGTGGATTATTCAAACACTCTTCATTAATATCCTTCCAGCAATTTCTGACGTCATTGCTGAGAATTTTATAAGCCTCTTCTTCTGAAACTCCAAACTGCTTCATGCAACACTCCACTCCTGAAGCAACATGCTCTCTCTCCTGCTCAAACTACACACACACACACACATTATATATCCATGCAAAACCATAAAACTTCTCGCATCGTCTCTGCCAATTAATATAATAATACTCTAAAATGTAAGGATATATAGAACCAACAGTTTCGTTTTCTTGTTTCATTAGAAACATCAAAATTGATTATATTTAGGTTACGTTGAATTCATGTGCATGCAAGGTGTCTTAAGCTATACCTTATGAGAGGCTATATCATCCATGAATCTGCCAATAATTGAGCTAGCCCTAACAATTGTCAGATCGGTGGCAATCCATTCAAGAACCTCTTTCGTAGCAAGGTTTCCAAGGACTAGGAATGAAGTTATCTGAAGTGGGTAAGTAGAAGACACAACTCCGTTATCCTTGTACTCCTCATATCTTGGAATGTAGCCTTCATAGCACCATCTTGCTTCCATCAAGTACGCCTTAGCCAAGTTGAAAAACTACAAACAGAATATATGTAAGTAGCAAAGTTAAACTCGAATGAACTATCATTTAAAATTATAAGTTATATTATAAAGTATCGCCTTTACAGCTTGTTTCACATGCGGCATCATAAGATTTGATGTTCCTTGTTTTGCAGTCACCGTCTCCATTTCATTGCACACCTCCACTACTGCTTCAAACACCACTTTCATGCACTCTGGAAGAGATTTAATAGGACTTACGTCCCATCTGGATGATCAGATAAAACGAGGAATTAATTTAAGTCGTAAAATTCGTGATTTCAGTGACAGGATTGGTAATATAATGGCCCCAGCTACGTATAATCTGTGATTAAACATTAAACCTGTGAATGGCCTCGGTGAAGAGCTCGAGTTCTTCAAGGGTGCCATAGGCGTCATAGGTATCATCAAGAAGACAGATAATAGCAACCATTTTGCCCGTTATCATTCTTGCAGTGCTGAATTGAGGCTCATAGGACATGGCTAATGGCCAAAAGAAGGACTCCACCAACCTATCTCTAGCATAAGGCACCTTTCTTGTCAACTCTGATTCTTTCCACCACCTGTGTAATTCAAATAAAAAAGAGCTTTTACTGTTAATTATATTTATCCTGTGGGTCGACATTAATATACTATTTAAGATTATAGCGCTTCTCACTTGGTGATATTGCCAAGTTCTTTCTGATGCAGTTTCTGCAGCACATTGAAATCTAACTTTGCAAAGTTGAGCAGCATTAAGTAATTTTGGGAAGGATCTTGCTGCTGGTAGACTAAAGACATGTAATGCCTTGCTTCTATCCTACTCAATCTCTTGTGAAGAGGCTGACTTAAGCGGTGGCTGTCTTGTGCATTGAGACAAGGGCTCAGTTGGGTGTCATCAGTCAAGGATTTAAGGCGAGTGTAAGTGAAATGAAGAGCTTCATCAAGTATGTTTTCTCCGTGAACCTCTAATTGTGCAGCTTCATACAAGGCTAACATTCCTCTCACATCCTTGCTAACATTTTCGTTGTTAAACTCGCCCTTGTCGTCCTTGAATCTCTCAAATACATCTGTTTCATATACACACGAATTAGTGTAAGCTCTTGAGAAGAGAAAAGCTCTTGATCTGATATTAGACAAGGCAAAATAATATTGACGAGCGAATTAAATTTGAATAACATATACCAGATGATGAAATGGGATATCCATGTTGCCTCAGCAATCGAAAGAGTAAAGCAAGAGAGTGAAGATTATCATCCCCATCCCGATGCGTGATAAGGCTGTTATTTCTGGTATAAATGCTGTGAAGCTTTGCCAATGCGTCTTCAATTTCATGTTCGAAATGGTAAGAGACTCCCAAACGTTGGACCAAGTCAATGAAGTTTAGCATTTGTAGACGACACTGATGGTTGGAAGATATGAACATCTTTATTTTCTCTTTATTCACTTTATGTTCCACCTTGTCATCAACTTCCTGAAAAATCAAATCACAAACACACATGTAATCCGCACACGCCACAATCTGGTTTAATTATATTCAATGAACACTGAACGGACAGTAATTAATTAATTTTAAGACATTTTCAATTCCAAAAAAACAAAAACAAAATAAATAAATAAACTAGCCAGGTATTCGATCATTAGGTTGCATATGCATATAATGGTGTGTGTATGTGTATATTAAATACCACAGATTTTGAAGCAAATTGAAGAAACTCGTTTCCCCAGATGGTAGGAGCATAGTTGACACATCTTCTCGTGTTGTCATGATGAGATGCTGCAACAGACATGGCTTCGTATTTTGAAATGTGGCTTTGATAGAAATTAAGAGGTTGATATGTATTCAATTCATTTATATAGAGGATTTCATTCATTGAATCCACTTTCGGACTTTCCTTTGGGGTTAGGTAAGCGTGAGTATTAGACCGCTGTACATACAAAAGAAGTTGTTTCTATTTTTTCATTGAAACTTTGTTTTTATTTGTTTATAGGATGAGATATTTGAGTAGTTTTTAATATATTTTAATAACGAATATATAGAGAGAGAGAGAGATTAAAAATTTTCGCAAGATAATGTGAAAGCAATGATGAATGTAAGCGTATTAACTTAATAACTAAAGATGATTTGATGTTCCATTGCGCGCGCGCGTGGGGGTTAACGATTCAATTTCATAAGCAGCTCATTATATCAACCCATGGCTAAAGGAAAGAAAAATTGGACCATTCAAGTTGTACGTTGTTGCGTTATTAGACGTTTTTCTTAGTGGGCCAATCAACACATGTAATATCTATCAATATTTTATCATTTTCATTCAATATATATATATATATATATTTTTATTTATTTTATAATTCAAAGAAAACATGTCTTTGCATTTTGTCAGGATTTTGGTATAAATCTTCAAACTTTTTTTTGGTATTTCAAATCTCTATATTTTTTTTCATCTGCAGTATTCATCCTTTCATTTTCAGAGAAATGTTAACATAGTAGAAATAGTGTTAATAATACTAACATGTCAATTAAAACTATTAAATGTGTGCTTATGTGTCAAACTGATATTAACATGATTTTTAATAAGCAAATATTTAAAAAAAAAGCTTACATCAAATGAAATAAAAAAGTTGACCTAGACTTTTTTGTACCCTAGAAAATGAAGAACCAAGTCTTTTTTTAATTTGTGTATTTTGCTGATCGATTAAAAATTTAGATCAGCCTTTTTATTTCATTCAGTGTAGACTTTTTTTTGTTTAATTTTGCTCATTAAAAATTTATGTCAGCATCAACTTGGCATATAGTACAAAATTAATGGCATTAATTGACATGTGTCAGCATTATTAGTACCATTTGTTCCATGTTAATGTCTTTATAAAAATATAAAAACTTATAACATCAAAAAAAATATAGAAATATATATTAAAATTCGAGCAAAATACAGGCATTGTTTTTTCAATAACTCATAGTAGATAATTTTATTTAAGAACTGTGAATACTAAATATTATTGAAATTCTATAAAAAAGCACGAGGTTCGTGGACAAAACTTTTGAGCAGACAAGGATGACTTCATGGTAAGAGCCGTTGTCATCGCCGCCAAAGCTTTGCTAATCCCTCGGCGTTGCTGCGTTGACTTGACCATGCAAAATATTTCTGACCTAATTTTCAATTTTCTTACCTAAGAAATTAAATCATAAATAATTGAATCTTCTAACAATTTGGAAATATTTTCCTGTATCTTTCTTGAAGATAGAAGATAGACCATTTATAAACAAAAAAAGATGGAGGATATTTACCATATGAATTTATCATGTAGGTACGTGAAATACTTTATAACTATCTTTCAGCTAGTCTAACTTTCCTCGTCATTTAGTCTAAAATGCATTTTTTTTATTATAAGAAACAAAGATACAAGAAAAGAAACCTAATTAAGAGAAACGAGATCAACTAATCTGGGAGAGTAAGCACTTAGAAAAGACCTATTCCAAGCATCTAAAGCTGAAGAAGGTAAAAGTTCAAAGAAAACATTACTAAAATAATACAGAAGATTATTAATATCATGAGCCATAATTTTTAGAGCAGCATCCTTGTCAGCAGATTGTATGAAAAATTTAGCTTGTCTTTTCTTAATAAAAACCATTGTAATATTAGAGAATCCAGGAGCTCCAAATTCTCCCAAGTCAGTGATCCATTTAATGTAGTTCTTGATAGTCTCCATAAGACATATCATTTGCAACTTCAGCAGGTTGTCATCTCTTCGCTTAATGACCAATTGAAAATCATGAAAGATTATAACTTGAGCATAGCAAGATATCTGTCTGGTTCTACTCTTAATTCTCTGGATGCCTACAAACAAAAACCATCCTTTTCTGGCTTTTGCATGTGATATTTCTCATTCCTTCTTCCTTTCTTGCACTGCATTAGAATGAGATATCTGCATTGAAAAGGCCAACTCACAAGTTGATAACAGCCATCGAATTTTATGGATTATCTGTGTAGGATTACAGCTTTTTGTTCTGGTGTTTCATCAGATTTCTACTATCCCAGATAACCTGCAAAGTTATAAAAATCATCTTGACCACCTGAATCCAATCTTTGCAAGAAATCGCTTTATGACACCAGTATAAAATGAACTCTGTGCAGTCATGAATCACATCAGTTCTAAGAGCAAGATCAAGACCAAACCAAATAGCCCGAGCACAATGACAGTGGAGAAAAACATGATTAAGAGACTCCCCTTCTTCACTGCAGAAAGAACAATTTCCAGAGCTGTTGATATGATGTTCCATCAAGATATCTGAAGTAGGCAAAGCATGGTTTAGAATTTTCCAGCCCAGAAGAATAGTTCTCTGAGGAAGCTGCAATTTCCATATAAAATTCCAAACCAAATAGCTATGGTTGATATCCCCAGAAGCATCATTGATCATTTGAAATCCTTTTTTGACTTTGTATTCTCCGGAGGTACTGCCTATCCAAATTAATCGATCTTCCTCATCAAAAATGGAAAAAGGAGTAGAAAGGATCTCCCGTGCATGCTGTGGGTTATGGCAAGAATTAATAAGCTGCACATTCCAATTACAACTATCATGCAACCTAAGGTCTGACACCTTCAAGTTTAAGCATTTTTTGTCTTCATGAATCGGGAACCACTTAATATGATCAAAGGGAATGGACTTCCCTAAGCCAACCTGCCATTTCAGGTTGCTAGACACGACAGGAGAAGCTTTGACCACATCCTTCATCATCCAAGAGAAAGTCGGTTTAAGTTCTTTTTCCCCTTTTATCAGAGTTTCTAAATATTTCCTTCTGAGGGTTAAACCAATCAGAGAAGAATCATTTGCTGATATTATCCTCTATGATTGTTTAGCAAGAAGTGCCAAGTTGAAATTATAAAAAGATCTAAATCTCAAGCCTCCCTCCTTCTTGTTCTTGCAAAGTTTTTTCCAGGCTTTCAAATGTAGCTTTCTTTTATCATTTTCAGCAACACCCCAGAAAAAATCAGCACATTTTGAATCAAGCTTACCCGCAATTTTCTTTGTTAGAAGAAAGCAAGACAATTGATAAATGCATGTAGAAGACACAACTGATTTGATTAAGGTCATTCTACCAGCTTGGGATAACAGCTGAGACTTCCATAAACTAAGTTTTCGGTCAAAAGCATTGATAGGAAAATGATATATAGAATTCTTCCCAGAGGCAGCATCAACAAGTATTCCCAAGTATTTCTCAATACTATCAGAACGTCTCACTCCCAGAGCATCTATAATTTCCTCTTTTAGCGTAGGGGGAGTATTTGGACTCAATATAAGCTCGAATTTTGAAAAATTTATTTCCTAGCCTGAATGATGATAGAAAATATTCAGAACCTCCTTAACAACTTGAGTGTTACTTTTATTTCCTTGAAAGAAGAGTATTGTGTCATCTGCATATGCCAAATGTGACACTGGATCTGCCTTTCTAGAAATCTTGATGCCCTTCCAAGAACCAATTCTTTCCTTCTCCACTATCATACAAGACAGAACATTTGAACATAATATGAACAAGTAGGGAGATAATGGATCTCCCTGCCTTATTCCTCTGAAAGGCTTGAAGCTTGCTGTCAAACTCCCATTCACCAAGATCTAATAAGAGACTACAGATAAGCATTGAGAAATCATCATAATCCAATCACAAGGAAAGTTCATGATGAGCATAATTTGTTGTAGGAAATTCCAATCAACTCTATCAAATGCTTTGAAAAAATCAATTTTGAGTGCAACCCAGCAAGTTTGAGTTCTCCTTATTTTCTTCAAATAGTGAATGATTTCGACTGTCAAGAGGATGTTATCTGAGATGAGCCTCCCTTTGATGCATGCACTTTGATGTAGAAGAATCAAATCCGGGAGAATAAGCCTTAATCTGTTAGCAAGTACTAGTCTAAAATGCATTAATACACGGAGGTCGTTGCAATCATGTTTAATGAATTTATCTAAATGAGAATTTGAACTTTGATTTGTCACATTATGAGAGATTAGTTCCCTCCACCAATCCTTTTAATACATCTGCCTTTTTATAGTTTGCTTAAAACTTACAATTATATAAACTTTTCATTTATTTTTGAAACTTATATTTTAATCTAATGTTTAACGTTGTTAAAAATGTTCTGATAAAACTTGAAAAATACTGTTCGATTAATTGAAATTGATGTTAAAAATGCTTCAAACGATTAGCTCGCCCCAATAATCAAATTGTCTACTCCCTCCTTCCCTTCCTCTCTCTTCAATTTTAAAAATCATAAATAATTAAGCATAATAATATTTAAATAAATATTTTAAAAATATATTAAAATTAAAAAATTAAAGTAAAATAAAATATAAATTATAGTGAACAATTTATTTCTCATATATTAAATTCTTAATTCAGTCACCTGAGGCCAGCCTAAGTGACAAAGGCAAGATGGAACGAGATATCCTAATTCATAAAGTTTCTGTTTACACGTGTTTAAAAGATTTTTCTAGCATGTATTAAAAAAAAAAAGATTTTTAGCCCAAATGTGCTTAAGGCTAGAAAAATTAATAATCTTGATTTTGTGAAAGAATTGCGTTGGTTTTGAAAAAATAAGAAACATTTTTATAATTAAAATAAAATAAAATAGAGGCCAGTATATTTTACTCCAAATAATTAAAACATGGCAAATTTGCAAAAACCTCACAGGTGTTCAGTGAGGAGACATTGAAAGGGGCCGACGAAAAGCCCACCAGCTCCAAAGTCCAAACCCAATCCGATGGACGTCTCTCTCTTCTTTTGTCCACATCTAACCCTGGACGGCACACACTTCAACGAAAATCCAAGTCTACAATACCATCTACAATCTATTGCCTTCATGTCTTGGACAGGAAATATTATCATTCTCGCATTCAGTAGTGTTATGAGAAGATACCCAAACCCAAATTTTAATTTATCCAAGAATTACTAGTTAGAAAATTGAGTTTCAGCCTCAAGCCTGTAATTTAAGCCTGATGAACAAGAAGCCACGTACTAGACTACGGTGCTTGTGAAGAGATGTTGAGATGGGCCAATGAAATATGCAATCCGAAATTCCTATGCACTTCACAACAAAGGATCTGTCCATTGCCCCAAAAACAGTCTAACACTCCTTAGGTTGGACGTCGGAGCAGAAGGCCATTTAATTTGATATTAGATTATCTTATGGCCTAAAAATTCTCATTTTCTTTTAGGCAATAAAGTTTTTTCCACCGCAAAAGCCGAACTTGGTTTGCAGACGTTGAGAAGTTGGGAAGCTGGGCTTGCCATAGTCATGACAGAATATTAAGAATGCAATAGGCCAAGAATTTCTAATTTCACCTTATTTATGCAGTATGAAAACATCAGCTCCAAATACAAACACATGCACCTAATCTTTGTATACAAAAATCGGATTATTTCAGTATAAGAACATAAAACTTTTTATGAACCTATCTAACAAAAAGAGAGAAATAAATCGTGTGTAAAGATCCATGGAACTATAAATCAACATAAACCTTAGTTGATCAATGCCATGCTGAGGCTGATATCAGATTTCTACTCTTCCACCCCAACAACATAGCACCATCCTTCTCCACTAGTGTATAATTCTCTGAATAGTATCTCAGCAAGGTTCGAATAACAGAATTCACATAGGTGCTCATCGGGTATTGCCGAAAACCTGCCATTGTCAACCTAGACTTCCACTTGCCAAACAGTTCATGTCGTTCTACCCTTTCCTTCCCTTCACAGGCAATAACATTCACAACATCCCTGGCCAAACATGTTGCTCCACGTTAATCCTTTCCTTGCTGTCTCTCAAGAGCGTGACATCAATAGACTCAAACATTGCCAGGTAGTAATCTAGGGTTTCTATGAACCTGTTGAAGAAAGGCGTCGTGTTGGTGTTTGACTCTTGTTCTAACCAATGTAACCACCTTGGGAGACAGTGATTTTACCATTCTCAGAAGCCCATCCCTTGGGTTATTCACATCAACACTTTCATCAGCTGTGTGATGGAGCTGCAATGGAAAGTTCACAGCCAAAGCCTCTCCAGGCTGGATGTCAAGCATGTCCCTTGTCACGTTAGGACTAAAATCTGGCAATGCATGAAACTCAACTGGGATGCCAAATTTCTCAGAGATTATGGCCAACCGTTTACCAACTGCCTCAAGCCCATCACCACGAGCATATTTAGAAACAGGATCATCAATCCCTGTGATCCTAACACAGGGAGGCCCACTGGGTCTTGCCGCAAGGGCTTGAAGAAGAGTCACCCATTGAGTTCCCTGGGCAATCTGAAAGTCTATGATGTGAATATGATCCTCATTTCTGCAAGCTTCTGCAATGGCTCCATTGGCAGCCATGTAACCGAATTTCAAGTAAGGGCAGATTTCGTACAACATGTGCATATAGGAGAGCAAGTCCTTGCCTTCCGGCTCTTTGCACCTGAGGGAACGATAGATGTTGCTCCCGGATGCTTCCTTCCTTGCAACAAGCCCTTCTACCAAATAAGCACCAAGCCTTTGGATTGGGTCCCCGGTAATGGACACACAATTTCTAGCCCTTTCAATCAACTGACCAAAGTCTTTCTGGCTGTTTTCTGAAAGCGCTTTTGCACATGCAATCAGCAACTGTCTCAAATTACTTGGCGGAAACCTTGCACCAATTCTTCCTCTATTGCTTTGTGACGTTTCTCTACATGTGCAACTTCACCCAACTGCTGACTACTAGAAGCAAAAAATGGCTGACTTTGAAAATTTTGTAAACTCTGGTCATGACTCCAGGATGTGTTTCTATGGCCAGAGGTCATTGGCCTGCTACTAACATTCTCAGTAAGAGGACTATTTGACGTGGAGGCATTATTACCATTGTTAGGGGCCACCAGAGTTGACTCTATTTCTAGCAGAACGTGTCTGATTTTCTGGCTACAATTTGCATCATTTAGAAGAGAGCTCCTCCCATAATATTGATGCGGTCTATCTTGGTGATAATCCATGGATGAGGTTGAATCGTACCAATTGTGATTGGTTTCCAGAAAAGAGTCACAAGAAGGGCTCACACCAGAAAGGATCTCACTATAACTGTATTTATTATCCTGGCTGTCGCTCAATGTTGAAAGAGAATCGGAATCAAAGTGATTAGAAAATGAGGAATTAGGTGAGCTTCCTAAGTCAATTTTCAAGGATTCAAGCAGCCTGCTGGGTACCGATGAAAAGGCAGGATGTGACGATGAATTAGTTAGTCCAGTATCAGTCTCACTATAACTGAGAGGCCGCTGTGAGTCCATACTACAAGGATGGCACTAGCCGTCTGTGAAAGAAGATATCCAAATAGGGCAACTAGAAAATCAGAAATGCATCAGCCTTGGAATTTATGCTGCCAATCGAAACATGAACCAAATGCGTTTGAATGACAGAAGTGAAGCCAGCTACAACAATAAAGAGATGCTCTGTAAATGTCCAACATAATCAACGAAGAGTAAAAATGAAATGAGTCATATAAAGTTATAAACACAAAGGCAAACACAAATACACAACAAAGAAAATGAGCAGACACTAGAACATTGTGGATTGTGACTGACTCCTAGCAGACAAACAAACTTCTCAAGAATACAATAAAGTTCATGATACTTTACATGGAAACAATTCACACACCCATCTTTTCCACGTAATTTGAAAAGTAAACAAGGGAAGATATTTTCCCGTGATTATTTCGTTTGGCTATCAAATATTAATTATTTTGCTCCAATACCAAAAAAAAAAATACAGGCACCGATCGGAAGCATGACAGGAATGAATTTATAAACTACTTTTTCACTACCAAAGATGAGAAATTGTTCGAAACGCAGAAGTCCTGATTCAAAGCACCTAAATCATCAAATTCATGCGAAATCATAACACACACACGCACATATAGATTATAGACATAGAAAGCTCTACTGAAGAGGCCATATAAGAGAAGCAGAAATGAAGAGGCCATATAAGAGAAGCAGAAATGCATGCCGCTGTAATAGAATCAAAAAGTTATAGTTCAGAACTGAAATAGGAAACAAATTATTCACAACTACGCACACCCACAAAAAGAACAGAGCAGAACATTGTCATCACCCCATCGACTTCGCACGGTTTTCTATTTATGCATGAAAGATTTCATGACTCGTGAAAGATAAAAGAGACAGGAAGAAACTACAAACCATAGCTATTAAGTGCCCTCATAGCCAGAGGGATTCATACGGGGTTTCAATAGAAGAGAATGAAGCAACATAGATTACCTCAGAAGTAATTCCAATTCAACCCCAAAAAGTTGAAAAGCTGGAAGCTCTGCTTGACTTTCTTTCTTTGATTCTGTTTCTCTACGTTTGAATGGGGCGAATGTAAGTTCAGGGGGGCCTCGGAGGAAGTTGTTTGGGAAATAAACTCTTGACAGAAGGAATTTGCATTATATAGAGAGAAATGAGAGGGAAGAACATAAGAGGCCGGAAGGGGTTTGACGGATTCTCTGATTTTGACAATAACGGCGAAAGAGTTGATGGGGTCTTCATGTACGGAGCGGCGTTACCCATAACGGTGGTTAACGGTCAAGACCGCCGACCAAACCACACACGTTTGCGAAGACTTTGCAACTTTCCGAGCGGTGAGATTCCTCGTTATCTTTGTGCTCGGCGAATATTCATTGTTTTGAAACTGTGGGGAGGCAATTTGTTCTGATCAATTTTTAATTAAGAAAAGACTTGGGTGAATTAGGTACGGGCCTACTTTCGAATTCACAGAATATCGTAAATCGTCCACCAAATCACTGCGATGATCAAATCGAATTTCGAAGCATTTTAAAGAATTGAAGAAAATTGAGTCCATAGTACATGGGTCACGAATTATTCTTGAATTAACCTAACACAGTTTTTAATTTGAATTTTAAGCTTTCGTCCCATGTTTAACTTAATCCTCTATTGCACCGGATGGCAACATAACTTTAAAGCCTAATATTAAGTCAACTTGTTTGACTTTTTTAATAGTGTCACAACACTTGTTCATGGTGGAGACTGTGTGACGTGGACAAGCTAGCTCCTAACACTAATCTTTATTTCTCAGCTACTTTAATCCAAGTAAATATATTTTCTTATCCATTGTATAAACTTAAAAAAAATCACATTATATAGTATATATATATATAATCTATACTTAAACAGTGACATTGATACTTAGAATTGTGCCACTGCTTAATCAAACGAGAGAGAAGACAAGTGCCGGCAAAGAAGGGAGGAAAAAGAATGAGGAGTAGAGTAAGCATGTTTAACATAATGAAGGAAAGATTATAGTGTGAGTTAAATTTGTAGTTGAAATCCAGCATTAGGAAGAAGGTTAATCCAAATTCAAATTTTGCTCAAAGTGTGAATGAAAGACGAGGGGCTTCGACGTGGGAAGCAAGGCCCACAGCTCACATGTCCATTATGAGTCCAAATTCGAATCATGCTTTGCATTAAATGATCTTTAAATCAATGTAGAAGCGGTTAAAACTGTAACATCGAGGGGCACTATCTTGCTTTGCTTTAATGTTGGAGTGAGTTAAAGCAGGTTATCCTGAAAATATCTGTAAGGCACCATTGATAATAGTGATATCACAAAAGCAAGAGTTTGGATTAGATTTCACAATGTCGGGAGATAAAATAAAAAACAATAACATAGCCATAAATCAATTTGATAATTTTTTTTTCATGAATTAGCGAATTACATTTATAAATTATTTTTTCTGTAATTACAAATCAAGAA
>NW_026556852.1:0-30597 GCF_029017545.1 Prosopis cineraria
AAAACACTTTTAAAGGTCTCCAAAACACACTACCAAATGCCATCAACTCAATAATCACTTTGACCACCTTAAATAGAGCACACATAAACATGAAAAGCTAATCATATCACACAGATAAGAATTTATACTCGAAATGGCCCTAAAAAAATTCCAATTCAAAATAACATAGAGGGGTGGATAAAACTTAACACAAATATTATTTAAGTTATTTTGACACATAAATCAATTTCATATATATTACTTGCAATTGCATCTTTGTGAAACACATCCATTTAATCATAATAATATCAATCTTGAGCCAAGATACCATTTTCACATAGTCTTATACAAGTGATAACAAAATCATGAAATTCTCTTAAGCTATCTTTATATTATAGCACATTCATTACAAACCCAAAAAAAAAGAGGACAGGGAAGAGCTATGCAACAATATTCTTTACTCTTTTATCACCCCTCCCTTCCCCTTACCCCTATCAAAGCCGGCACCTTAAAAATATAACCCACGAGTTAAGATACATCTTAGTAATAGAATAATTCACTATCATTAATAACATGCACAACCATAAAGAAGTAAACTATTAAGCACCAAAACACATACTTTTAGCATATTATAACATACTTTTTTTTCATGAAAACAAGTCATTTATAACTATATGAGATCATCTACCATCCAATCCTCCATATCACCTAACTGAAACTAGAGGCTCTTGAACTAAGTGCACATTCACAATGGTTGAGCTCACCTTCAGTGGTATGATCATTCGGCCAAAGGTGACCTATTATTTCTAGATTATAGTCTCTCCCCCTATCACACACAAATTAGAGTGTTGTTACTCTAACACCATATCACTGATGCTAAGGAGCATTACTCTCTAACACCATATTCCACATGGATACTATAGAGAAAATCTCTAACACCGTGCCTTGCTATACACACTAAAGAGATGCATGCCATATGGATTTCCACTATTCCTTCCTATGAGTGAACTCCTACCACCCCCTAACATGATCATGCTCACACTCATCATATATAACATATATATGTTTTAAATTCTTAGTCTATACATATAAGATTTTCACTATTCTCATTGTTTGTAAATGGTTTTTCATGCATAAAATCACATTTTGCAGTATGTAAGGTTATCAAATCTTAAGCAACAAATTAACATATATACTCATAAATAGTTAAGCAATATAATCAAATAGTATAAATTATTTTGTTACCTCAACCCTTGGACAGACAAAAAGGCTACCGTGGCTCAACATTAGCTCCACACATTTTACATGCATGATATAGCTCAAACAATACTCAATCTACATAATTAAGTGATAATTGTCAAATATCACTTCAGATAAACATCGAAGTCTTAAGTTCTAAGAACCCATAACACTCAAATTCCTTACCTAACAACATCAACTATTTTAAAAACACTCTAACATCCCATTAAATATCCTAACATACCAAATTCTTCATCTAATCCCCCCATATTGTCTCAAAACCTTCAGATTATGCCTAAGGTTTGTCTAAACCCTTAAAACAAAATTTTAAATCACCATAAAACTCATAAACCTAGGGTTAGAGGCTTGATTTAACTTCCTAAAACCTTAAATAATTCAATGGGTTTGTCCTAAACCCAAAGAAACCTAGATTAAAGCCCCCATTGCCCTAAAAGTCAAAAGTTTTGCATAATGAGGGAGAGGGAGAAGAAAGGAAAGCTTACCAATATATACAAAGCTTGTAAGGTCTCCAAAATCATGTTAGAAGCAACCCCTAGTAGCCACAAGCTTTTCTCTATCACTTCTCTTACGTTTACCCTTTCTTCTTTTTTTGTTTTAAGTCTAGTTCATGATTTAGTAAGTGCAGATTTTGCACGTATGTCCCAGCACATGGCTTAAAGAGTCCTTTATTAATTTAAACCTTCCTTCATGCCGTGGCCTGCTTGAACTTCAACCTATCCTTCTTTAAAGTTGTCTAAGGATCCAAAAACTATATTAGTCTACCATAAATATCATTAAGCAATGATTTATCTAATTTGACCAAATTATCCTTAGAAACTCTAATAATTCCTAATTTACAAAGTTCAAATGTTACAGCGGGAACTTGACCATTTGGAAGAATTGAGTATATTTGTGATTCCTGACCATACAGTAAGGCAGAGCCCTATATATAAGAGTCAAATCATTAAAAGTGGAATAGGTCTATGTGTATATATGTGTTTATATGTTGTGTCTCATATAAGTCTGCTAGTGTGTAATGTGACATTAAGAGGTTAAAATGAGTGTATGATGTGATATATGTGATGTGATGTGTTAATCACTTGTATGTGATCCTTTTAGACTTGGTTCAAAGCCCTAAGTGGTCTAATAGGACAAGATATGAGAATTGAGTATTTAGGGTGCAAGTTTTAAAAAAATAGTGACTTTTTGCACTCAGGTATCTAATTTTAGATCAGATTATCAGAATAAGTCAAAACTTGTCTCATTACATAAATTATGTATAAGCTTCTTGTAAGTGCTTGAATCACTCTAATCGAACGTCAAATATGGAAATGGTGTGTGGTGGAAGTTTATCTTTTGAGCTATCACATGATAGCAAAAATTGTTGTCATATGCACTGTAGCGCATGGTGTGCCACATCATGGCACTTGGCACAAAGAAAAATAGAATTGTGACTTTGTACCACATACTGCGGTGTATGGTGGCGTGAGTTACATTGCATGGCCCTTTTTTTGGGTAATGATGTTGTGTTTTAATGAGTTGTATGATTGTGTTTGTGCTTTCATTAGCCTTCTTATTTGAATATATTTTTAAGAAGTTGGGATCTTTCATTTTGAAAATGAATGAGGGTTATTACTCTGATATATTATTATGATTGTATTTGTATATGTGATGTGAATGGTAAATTCTAGAATGAGTAGGGACTTTACAGTGAGGAAAGCCCTTTCTACCAAGGTATGTTTTGTGATGCATAGTTTTATTTCTTTTCTACCATGGCAGGGTTCAAAATGATTATTTAAAGTTCTTTTCTACCATCGTAATTTTTATTTACTATGGTAGGATTTCAGATAAATAAGTTATATCTTTTATTACCATGATAGACACTCTCCCATCATGGTTAATGTTTGATAACTTTAGTTTGAGTTAATGGGTATAAATTTGGAAAAAATTAGTGTGAAAATTTAGAATGTTACACTTATGACTGCCACCTTTTGATACGCTTCACTTTAGATTGCTTGGTTTTTAAGAATCTCACTCTTGTTTGTTAATACTTTCCAAGAGATGATAAGGGTAAGGATAAGGGAGAGGCATTTGTTGTTAAAGGTGTATAGCCCTGTATTGTAAAGTCTCTAGCTAGTTTGTTTTTTGTGTAATTGAATTTCAATTTGGCAATATAAGGTGTTGTATAAGTTTAACTATTTATCACTTGTATGTAGCCCTGTTTATAGACTTGGGTATTTTGGTGGGTGGTCTCTTGTATTTTTGAGTGAGGCCCAACATGCAAGTTTGTAATTAATTATTAATTGTTGACTATTTAGCAAGTTGTGTACTTAAGCATGTGTGTTATGATAATTGTTTATGTTAAATTCTGGTTGTTATAGCTAATGGCTAAGTGTTGGGTTTTGGCACTTAGTTGATTTAGGAAAAAGTGTCGCAAGTATCTAAATTGCCCATCTGATACCAGTTTGAGGTATGGTTAGAGTTATTAGCTAGTTCACTAAATTATCTATGTGTAAATGCTTGGTTCACTTTAATCGGAGGTCCAAGCTAAGAGTTAGGAGCCTCAAAATTCAATAATCATGAGTTGTAACATCCTAATTTCCTAATCCTGCGATTAGTTGTTGATTAGGAGTAAACTGGTAATTATGAAATGATTAAGGTTTTGAGTGATAATGTGATAATTTGACTCATTGAGATGTTAAATGAAAAGATACGGGTATGAGGATTGCATTTTAGGTCGAAGCAAGTATGCACGGTGAGAATTCTTCTCACTATGCTATGCACCATGACTAATGCTACATGCATGGTAGCGAATGGACTAGAAAGTGACTTCTTATAAGTCATGAAATTTCATGAATTTTATAAGGGAGAAATCAAAAACACACAAGAAGAAGTGGAGAAGTGTAAAGGGTTAGGTAGGGTAAGCCATTTTGGAGCATTAGAAGGCATCTTCAACTAATAACTTATTGGGTAAGCTACATATAACCTTTACCTTCCATTCTATCTAAATTTCTCTAAATACGAGTTATAGAAAAATCAAATTAGGAAATTTAAAGAGTTTAATTCTTATCCAATAGTAATAATAAGATTCTCAAGAGTTAAAGTAAAGCTTTGTGATTAGTTTAGAGCTAAACGATAGAGCTTTTAACACGTAGCTCAATTTAGCCCTAAACTAAGAGGAAATTAGGGTAAAAATCATGTTTGAGTGAAATGAGACCAATTGAGTAATAATAGACCTAGAACAGATAAATGGAAAAGAATAGATGGCTAAATGTAGCCATAAGTAGTAATTAA
Organism: Prosopis cineraria; assembly: GCF_029017545.1. Lineage (NCBI taxonomy): Eukaryota > Viridiplantae > Streptophyta > Magnoliopsida > Fabales > Fabaceae > Prosopis > Prosopis cineraria. The sequence continues at coordinate 4,513 of NW_026556852.1, forward strand.
GTAGTTTTGGTCAATTAGACCAAATGACTAATTGGGCCAATTATGTGTAGATTGGTATATCAAGCATTTAACTTAAGAAAGGAAGCTTGTAACGAGCTATAATGATAGTTGAAATCTATTAGTAACCTTTCTAGTAACAGAAGGGTTGAAATAACTAAATAACTTTTTTTTTGACTATTTATTGTAACCATGTGTGAGTATATTATATAGTGCATGAAATTGTTTTAAACTAAGCAGGTATTGTAGCATTGAATGTTTATTGCATAAAAAGGAATTTTGATTAAACAAGTAATGAAATTGCATACATTGATATAAAAATGTTTATATGTGTATTTATATAAGTAATGTGGTGAATAGGAACCTATCATTGATTTAAGAAGCCAGATTATAAGGGTAGGAGTTCACCTATATAGAGTGTGTTGATAAGACTATATAGCATATTCTCCCTAGTTCCTGATGGGGTATGTATAACATCCGAAAACTTTAAATCCAAAAAATTGACTAATTAAGCAATAAATTAGTTAAAAATATGATTAATTAATTTAATTATGTTTTTGGGTCATATTTGGCTTTAAATTGAGTTAAGAAGGAAGTCAGATCAAGTTGAGAGGCATCAAGGGGAGCAAAATCAACATTTTTCTTGCTGCATTGTATGTTACGGCTTGTATGGCATGTGCTACGGCACACAGCACAGCAGGCAACTTAAAATTTCAAAAATATTAGAAAATGACAGTTTTGTGGTGGAAAACTTAGAAAACGAAGGGGTAAGTTTTGGGCACTACTAAGGCATCATTTTAGGAGAATTTTGAAGATAAATTGAACCTTCAAACTATTGAGTAAATTTCCTACCCTTCTCCTTTACCTTTTCATCTCATTTTAGAATTTGGTCTGATTAGATTAAGCTATGAGGCTATGTTTTAAAGGTTTCTATTGACTCTACAGGTTTGATTTAGGTTTATTGATCTTGGATATGTGGTAATAAGCTACTTTATTGTTTGGTGAAATTTGAATCAAGCCCTAACTTGATCATGGGGTTTTGAAGTGTGATAAGTTGAGATATTAAGTTTTATAATGTGATAGAGTTAGAATGAGGTTTAAAGGGATTGTGTGAACAAATTCTAATCTTAACAAGTCTCTTTGTTGATAATATGAGTGAGAAGTGGGAGAATTGGGAGGTTATTGGTAGCTAATAGTGCTTGTGTTAATTGAAAATTAACATATAATACTTGTTGATGTAGATTGTGGTGTGGGAAGACTTATCTTGACACAAGAAGAGATTTAGTACCATGGTAACCCTTTTAGTAACAAAAGGGTTAAGGTAACTAAATAATTTGCATTATTTATTACTTTGTATAAGTTATTCTCAAGTTGTTTTTCTATGATTTGTTATGTATGTATGTATAAATTTTGTAAAGGTTAACTATTTTAGAAAATGAATAGAGTATTGGTTTGTGACATTCCGTATTTTTGAAGTAAATAGTAAGATTTGTTATATTTATTTATAAAGTTGTTTATACATAGTCAAGTGGAGATATGTAGTAAAATATGGCATATTAGAGGATGTGAGCTCACCCTAATGGAGTAAGAAGATTAAGTCCATATGACACTACTAGTACCTCGGGACACCAGGTGCAGCACTTACTCTCTTTAGTGCCAAAAGGGTGCAGAGTTGAAGAATATGCTCTTTAGCATCTATGGGATGCGATGTTAGAGTAACGACACCCTAATTACTTGTAATAGGGGGAACCGGTAGTCCAGAAGTAGTTTAAGACACCTTGGTTGGGTAGTCCTACCATAGATGGTGAGCTTGGGGACCATACATGCAGTTTAGTTCTGTAAAATAGCCTACCAATTCATTCGGGAGTATTGGAGGACTGGATGGTCAAGGATCATACATGTAACTTGTAGTTATTTTATATGGTGTGTTTAGTTTACTTGATTTAAGGCTTGTTTATAACTTGATATGTTAATCAATAATATAGATTATCTTAGTTACTGAGATTTTTATCTCACCCTGTGGCTATCATTTTGTAGGTTCTACTACTAAGACTGAGCAAGGGAAGGAATTGGGCAAGGGCTAGCATACTTGTTACATTCTCATTGTAAAGCCTAATTTTATTTTGAGTCATGTACATAAACTTATATAGATAATATTATATGTTGCCAACTAGGAATGCATATCATTTTGATTGGTTACACTTGTTTCATTCCATGTTATTTTATATTTTACCCTAATATTATATATGATGTGGATATGTGGAAATTTTTGTAGTGATAGGCTAAAATACTAATACAAGTACAAGGAATGTTTTATCTATATGGTGACAATGTATATATAGTGTATGATGTGGCAATAGAGGCCAAATAGTGTATATAGTGTTGATTTGGTATTTTGGCCATATTGAGTGAATTGGCTATTAAGTGGCCAATTTTGTATTTAGTATGTTTTGTGTTTTTGAATGCTCAATCAGGTGTATTTTGATCTATTGGACTTAGTTCAAGCCTCACGATGGGTTAATGGTATAAGTTTTAAGTTTTGGGTACTTGGATGCTTGAAAATTGCTTTAAAAGCTAACTTTTACATCTGAGCATCTAAAATTCTCATATGGTGTTGGATCATAACGAAACTTGCACCATTAATTATCTTATTGAATAAGCTTCACATGGGCACTTGAATCACTCCAATTAGAAATCGGATGCGAAAATGGCATGCGTTCGAAGTTTATCTACAAAAGCTGTTATGATAGCATTACTGTCATGGATACGTGCGTCGTGGTACATTTCACACAAGCCATGACGTGTGGTACAGTGAGCAAACTTTCCTTTCTGTGCCATATGCCACGGTGCATGGACCATGAGCCACAGCACATCAACCAAAATACTCAAAAATGACATTTTTGGCCCTATTTTGAAGTGTTTGCTTCCTAAAACTTTTCCATGCTTTCAATACCTTTATAAATCATTAAGTTTAGGCTCAAACTACAAATTTGAAGGGTTTTTATGGGATCCTAAATATTTGACAATTATTTTTAAAATTGTTAGTTTTAACCCTTATATCTATAATGTAAACTTAGGAGCAATCCTTACTCCTAATTATGATTGTTTATTGTGATTGTGTAGTAAATTTTAGTAATATCAAGGTAGACATTATATTTTGGTATTAGTTTCTTAGGTTTTGAGATCTAGTTTTTATCATGTGTCCATTACATTCATTTTCATTAGTTGGCAACTTTATGTACACAACTCTTTCCTTTTATCTCATTTCCTATATTTCCTACTAATTCCCCTTCTTTACTTGGTTTCATCCTTAGGGGGGAAGAAAAATTGTTAGAAGAAGCATCTAAAATGCTAGTAATTTACTGTAGAATGATGGGCCTATACTAGAGGTACAGCCAGAGACATAAGTGGAACAACAACAAAGGCCTCAGGGTAATGATGTAGTTCTAGAAGAATTGTGGGATATGATGTGGAATATTCAGAGAACTGTTTAAGACCATGACATTTTGCTCTGTAATAGAGGTCATGAGGAGGAAAAAAGGAGATAAGAGGAAGCTCATGAGAGTAGATTAGAACCACCTTGTGGTTCCGATAGTAGACCTTGATCATCTGGGACTAGAGCAGATGGAGATGCTCAGGGGATGGCTATTGATCGAGCATGGAGACTTTCTCTCCCAGTTTAATCCTCCAACCTTTAATGGAACTATGAAGGAAGAAGAAGTAGAGAAATAGATAGAGAGAGTTGAAACCATCTTTGAGGTGGTACCGTGCTCTATGGAATAAAAGGTTATTATAGCCACAGTTTATTTGGTTGAGGATGTTAAAAACGAGTGGAATTCTATAAGAATATATGGACATCAGCTAATATGGGAACAATTCAAGGAAATGTTCTTTGATCATCATTTTCCTCTATCATTTAGAGATGAGAAGGAGGCCAAGTTTCATGCAATTTGATAGGGTGATCTTGATGAGGAAGCATTTGTTTAGAAGTTTAATTAGCTATTAAAGTTTTCTACTTATCTGAATAAGACAAATGATAGCAAGTGGAAGGCTAAGAGGCTTTTGGAAAAAATGAGGCCTGAATATAGACAGCAAATTGATGCTAAGAGAAATTGATGCAACAAAGGTGTATGGCTTATACAGTTTTCTTTTTAGTGTATGGGCTCTACGATGGAAGTATTGATAAGATTTGGGTAATGAATGAACTCCCTGAGATATTTATGGATGATATGTCCGATTTGCCTCCAGAAAAGGAAGTGGAATTCACTATAGACCTAGTGCCAGGAATTAAACCAATCTCAAAAGCGCCATATCGAATGTCACCAACTGAGTTAGCTGAGTTGAAGAAGTAGATAAAGGACTTACTTGAAAAGGGGTTTATTAGACCTAGTGTATCACCTTAGGGATCACTTGTGCTATTTGTTAAGAAGAAAGACGGTAGCTTATGGCTCTATATTAATTATAGACGGTTGAATAAGGTGACGGTGAAGAACAAATATCTTTTACCAAGGATTGATGATTTATTAGATCAATTGGTGGGAGCTTCAGTTTTCTCAAAAATTGACCTAAGGTCAGGATACCATCAATTGAGACTACGCTTGGAAGATATGCCCAAGACAAATTTCCTTACTAGACATGGGCATTATGAGTTCTTGGTAATGCCATTTGGGTTAACAAATGCACCTGTAATTTTCATGGATTACATGAATCGCATATTTAGGCCTTACCTGGATCAGTTTATCATGGTATTCATTGATGATATTCTGATATATTCTTAAGATGAGGAGCAGCATGCATAGTATTTGAGGATTATGCTACAAATTTTAAAGGACAATAAGCTCTATGCCAAGCTTAGCAAGTATTAGTTTTGGCTATGAAAGGTCCGATTCCTAAGATATGTTGTGTCGGCGGAAGGGATTGCAATATATCCATATAAAGTAGATGCAGTGTTGAAATGGGAGAGACCTAGTTCTATGACTGAAATATAGAGTTTTCTAGGATTTGTTGGATATTATCGTAGATTTATCCAGGGTTTCTCTCAAATAGCTTCATCTTTGACTACATTGACTTGAAAAGATCAACTATTCATTTGGGATGACAAATACAAGATTGCATTTTAAAAGTTGAAGGAAAAACTAACTATGGCACTAGTGTTGATTATTCCCAATGTTTGTACTAAAGATTTAGTAGCACTATTTATAAGGAGCAGTGTTCAATGTTTTCAATGACTACAAGAGCCTAAAATATTTAGTGGATTAGAAGGAACTTAATATGAGGTAGAGAAAGTGGATAGAGTTCTTAAAGGACTATAGCTTTGAATTTAAATACCATTCGGGAAAAGCAAATGTGATTGCAGATGCCTTAGTTGAAAGTCATTGCATGTCGCTTGTTTAATGGTGCAAGAGCACAGATTGCTAGAGTCCTACTTGGATATTCAGCATGACTCACTGGAATTAACTCTGTATAGCTTACTTTTCATAGAGATTACTAATATTACCAATGAGTTTTAGAGAGTTAAGGATAGCATAGCTTAAGGATGAGTATCGGTTGAAAATTCGAGTAGATATGGAGGACAAATGAACTACAGACTATGGTTTCAGTGATGATGAATCTTAGCCCATGTGTGAAATTATGTGATGAAATGAGTAATTTAGGGTTAAGATTTAGTTGTGATTATGTTGTGAATGTGATAGTAGTGAGTAAAGCAAATTTGTGATAATTTGTGGTGAAAATGACCAAATTCGTGTACTTGGTGAAATGTTAAGAAAAGTGAAAATGGGCTATCAAACAACTAAATTTGATATATGTGTATATGTATGATATATTATAATCAATTAGGTGTAACAGGTCCTTTTAAATTTAGTTCAAGGCCTAAATGGTCTAATGAGATTAAGGGATTAATTTGAGCACTTGGATGTGCTAAATTTTTATAAAAAGTGATTTTTTATCCCCAGGTGTCCAAATTTTGATTGGACTATCAGATTGTGTCCAAACTTATTTCATTAGTTAGCTATGAGTTAAGCTTCATGTAACATCTTGAATTTCTAATCCTACGTTAATGACTAATTAGGAATGAATTAATGATTTAATATAGTATTAGGGTTATGAGTAGTGAAGTGTTGTTGACTTATTGGGATGTTATATGAACAGATATGAGTAGAAGAGCGAAGTCTCGAAGCAGAGCATGTGAGCATAGTGAGGATTTCCCTAACTATGCCACATACTACGGTGGGGATAGATGTGTTGTGGTGCATGGTACATAAATCAAATTAATATAGATGTGTCTAGCTCATGAAATAGAAAGGAGAAATGTGGAAGGGGAGTTCTGGTATGGAGAAGAGTAGTGGATGTGTTAGGGCAAGCATAATCAAGAGCAAGGATGGTGTTTTCGACCTGTTATTTATCAAGTAAGTCACGTACTACCTTAACCTTTGATTCTACCCCATTTTTTCTTAGTTTTAACTATTGAGAAATTGAATGTAGGAGCTTTAAGGAGTTGATTTCTTGCCTTATAGTAATAAAAAGGTTCTTTAGAACTAAATTAGAGCTTTTTAACTGGTTTGAGTCAAAATGATAAAGTTTTGAAGCTATAGGCAAGATTTGCCTTAATTTAGAGAGAGTAGTATGAGAAAATTAGTTAGAAGTGTTAGAGCTTGAAATGAGGGGTAATTAGTGGTGATATGTGTAATCGAGTGTGAAATGTAGATTTGATAGCAATTAGGTGTGTTATTGCAATAATTGACACTTTTTGTTAATAGTAAAATTGACTCTAAATGCTAATTATGCCCAGATTTGATAGCAACGATTTTCCTCATTTGTCAATAGTAATTTTGATAGCAATTAGTGTTTGATGCATGAATTACGAGAAAGGAACTAGAATAGGGTTGTTGGAACACAGGTAACCCTTTCTAGTAACAAAAGGGTTGAGGTAACTATATAGTTTATTATGTTTGTTAACTATTATAACTGTGTGGAAGTAAATAACAAATGAGAAATTGCAGTTTTATGAGTTTTGTACATGATTTGTTATTAAAAATGATTTTAGCATGGACATTGGTTTATGAAATGCAATCTAAAAGGTTAATTAACTTCAAATGATATATATAATATATATAATGTTATGGTAATATATGTGTGGAAATGTGAAAGCAAGTAGTGAAAATTGTGAAAGAGCATGATCATAGGGGGTGGAAGTTCACTCAAGATATGTGGGAATATACATGTGTTGAGATATGTGAGTTAAAAAATTCATATAGTCAAGCTCGCACCATGGGACATCTGGTGCAGCATTATATGGGCTGGTACCATAGGTAATTCGATATAACATATTATAAGACTATTACTATAGGACATCCAGGTAGTCTGGCAACTCCCTGGTGCTTGTTAGGGTATGGTGAGGAGTTAACAACACCTCTATCACAAATACGCGAAGGGGAAAACCATAGTCCGTAGGTGGGTTAGATTACCTTTAGCCGGGTGTTTCTACTATAGAAAATATGCTCAGGTCGACAAGTTGTTGATCTAGGAGAGCCTATGGTTTCATATCAAAGAGCATTGGAGGTTTGGTGGCTAGATGATCATGCTAGTATGTATTTGGGTGGGATTTGCTTTGTAAAGAAGGATCATTTCATACTTAGATATATATATATATATATATATGATATTACTTTATTTTGTTACTTTAATATGGTTATTTATGGTAATAGGCATTAAATGAGCTATATTGGTTACTGAGATTTTTACCTCACCCGTGGTTATTTACATTTTTTTAGATTCTAGTGCTAGTGGTTTAGAGGGAAAAGATATAGATTGAGTTGGCAACTCTCTCATAAGTCTTTGTAAGAATTGGTGTAAGGAATTTGTTATTAGTGGTTGTAAATATGTATAAGTTGCCTTAGGACTTGAGCATGTGCATATTGTGGTATGTTTGATGATTTTAAGTTCCCTAGCCTTGTATATATATGTGTAAATGGTGAAATAATTGAATGGACTAGTGGATGAATGTATATATGTTTGAATAGGTGATGGTTGAAGTAGATAGATAGTGAACTGGCCTTGTATGGATTAAAGAAGTGAAAATGTAATTTTGGCCTAAAGTGTGAAATGGGTGGTTTATAGGCCAAACATGTGTATGTGTGATATATTGTTGTTAACATCTAGAAGTTCATATTATTTCATCACATTTTCCTTAGATTCTAATCCATTTTGGTTCAATTGTATATGTTTTTATTTCCCAAATTAGGAAAATGTGCATTTTGGTTTGGGCTTGTGTTCTTGGCTTTAATTTGATATTTTTAGCCTAATTTCATGTTATTTTGATTGAAGTTTTGATTAGAAGCATTTCTGGAGCTTTGTGGATGTTTCTGAAAGGCTTTTGGATGAAGAAATCAAGAGCAAAATGAATGATTTTGTTAGCTGTAAAAACAGTGCAAAACTGCCAAAGTCGTCTCAAAGTCGTGACTTTCGTTCGCGACTTTTGTCGCTGTCAGAAAAATGCTGTGTTTCATTTATCAAAAATTAGTTGGCTAGGACACATATAAGCTGAGAGCTCGACCCAGAATGCATTCTTCAAACTTTTAGACACTTTTGGAGCTTGGTTGTACTAGGGTTTGGGCATTGAAAGAGTTTGGATCAAGAGATTGAAGCTTTGAAGATATTTGGAGCTCATTTTCGTCGGTTTTTCTATTCCTCTTCCCTTTCCTCTCTTGTAATCTAAAATGGGTCCACTTATTTTGTATATTTGTAGCTTGTGGATGATTATGAGTAGCTAAACCCTTTGTTCTAGGATTATTTGGAACCCTTATATGGATTAACACTATATTTCTCCTCTCGTTTTGTGATTAATGATATATATGAGTTTATTTTACTCTTTCCTTAATGCTTCTACATGATTAGCCACCATTTAGATGTTGGGTTCACTTAATTGATGCTTGAAAGGGCTAGGTTGAGTGTAGAACTTGGGTAATATTGTGCAAGAACTTGATATTTGCATGTTGAATAGATTGTTTTGCTAGTAAGATAGAGATATACTTGTTAGCCTTGCATAGCCACATTAGGGTTGGTGTTTAAAATTGAGTTTTATTAATTGTAACAAGAAATTGGGCAATTAATTTAACTAAACACTTGTTCATGACTTGAGAGAGCTTGTCCAAGTATTTTTTTAGAACCCTAGGTTAGCACTTATTTTCATTAAAAGCATTTATAAGAGGAGGTAATTTTGGTGTTATGAAATGCAAGGGGGATAAATAATCCTAGGTCCTAAATTATGTTTGAAGTTTGTGAATTACTCACTTTTCTTTATTTTCTAGTATTTTTTCATTTGCAAAATCATTTCACCTAACTATGTGTAGCTCAACTTGATCAAATTTGCTTAGTCTTTTGCTTGATTATAGTTTTTCTAAACAAATTCTCGAGGGAACGATACTCTACTCATTTTATATTACTTGCTACGACCCGTGCACTTGCGGTGACCAACAAGTTTTTGGCGCCATTGCCGGGGAATTAGTTTTGAAAATATTGTGGTCAACCTTAGATTAGTGATATTAGATTTCGCTTAAGCTTTGTAGATATTAGTTTTAGATTTTTATTTTATCTTTATTTAGTGTTTTAGTTTTAGTTTGATACTTCTTTAGTTGTTTTCTTTTTTAGATACCCATTTAGCATATGCAAGCCATAGGCCCAGAAGGATTGGAAGTGATACTTTGAGGATTGACAATCTTTGAAGAAACCGAGTCTCCTAATTTTGAAAGAACTCCTGAAACTCAATCGGGAAACATGGCAGAGGACTAGTATGACACTGCCTCAGTCAATGACTTTGCTAATCAGAATTTGAAGGGTACTCAATCTTGTATTCGAATGCCGGAGTTTCAAGCACATACTTTTGAGATCAAGCCCACCATGATCACAATGCTTCAAATGAATGGTGTGTTTCATGGTCTATTCAATGAAGATGCTAACAAGTACTTGATGTCTTTTGTGGAAGTATGTGATTCTTTCAGACAAAATAGGGTGCCTAAAGATGTCTTACGCTTGTGGTTATTTCCAATTTCTTTACAAGACAAGGCTAAAGAATGGTTCAACAATCTTCCCGAAAGTTCTATTAGTTCATGGGATGATCTTAAGAATAAGTTTAGAGCTCGATTCTTCTCTGATGGTAAAATGTTGGAAGCAAGAGTTGAATTTCTTAGCTTTAAGCAATATCCAGATGAGCATCTCTATGCAGCTTAGGAGAGATACAAGATGTTGATAAAGAAATGCCCTAATCATGGGGTGGACAAATAGGTAGTGATTTAGATTTTCTGTAATCGTCTGAATCCATCTTCTAAAGCCATGGTTGATTCTATCACAAATGGGGGATATCAGAATGTGCCTGTCAATGAAGTTTTTCGCCTCTTGGACCAATTATCTACGAACAACACTCAAAACACAGATAAAAGGAATACATCAATGGTGACTAGTGCTAAAGATGATTCCTCTTCCCAGATTGTATCCATCTTGAATACAATGAACAAGCGTTTTGATGTGTTGGAATCTCAAATGAAAAAAGGAAATTCTCATAATGTGCATGTTGTCCAAGCCATTCCAACTATGTGCAATCAATGCAATGATATGCACATGCTTGATCAATGTCCTCTTTATATGACCACTGAGTCTATCAAATATATGGGCAAGTTTCAAAACCCTCACAACAACCCTTACTCTCAAACATACAACTCAGGATGGAGGAATCATCCTAATTTTTCATGGAGTCAAGGGAATTCTTCAAATCAACCTTCATCCTCTAATGTCAAGCCACTTCACCCTCTAGGTTTTCAAGCACCACTAAAGCCAATGCCGATTAAGGAAGAGGAGTCTAGAATGGAAAAGATGTTAGCATAAATCTTGAGTAATCAAGAATCTGTAAGAGTTGAAACTAAGGCAACTCTTACTCTTCATGATACCACAATCAAGAATCTTGAAGTGCAAATGGGACAATTAGCTTCACAAATGAATGCTATGTCAAGAAGCAATCTCCCTAGTGACACCATTCCAAATCATAAAAGGGATGGTAAGGAGGAGTGTAAAGCAATCACTTTAAGAAGTGGGATGCAATTACCCGAAGTTGTTATGCCAAGTGCAAGTGTTGTGAGTAGTAGTGCTATTAAGGTGGTTGTTGATAATGAAGTGATTAATGAAGAAATTGTGGTTGAAGAGTGTGACAACTCGAAGAATAATCAAGAAGAGAAAAAGAACAAAGATCAAGCCAAAAAGGTTGGCGATGAGAAAAAGCCACAAGAGGCCAAGCCAAAATATGTGCCTCCACCACCTTTTCCTCAAAGGCTCAGGAAGCAACAAGAAGATGGCCAATTTAAAAAGTTTCTTGATATGTTCAAGCAATTACATATCAACATTCCTTTTGTGGAGTTTTGGAGTAAATGCCTAAATATGCTAAGTTCATGAAAGATGTGCTCTCTAAAAAGAGAAGGTTCAATGAGTTTGTGACGGTTGCTTTAACCAAAAGTTGTACGGATATCATTAAGCAACTACCTCAAAAGTTGAAGGATCCCGATAGCTTCTCAATTCCATGTCATATTGGAAATAAATTTTTGGGTAAGGCATTATGTGATCTTGGTGCTAGCATCAATCTTATGCCTCTCTCTATTTTTAATAAATTGGAGTTGGGTGAAGCTAGACTAACAACCGTGACTTTACAATTAGTGGATAGAAGCTTGGCTTATCCACGTGGTGTTATTGAAGATGTTCTTGTAAAAGTGGATAAATTTATTTTTTCCAATTCATTTCATTGTCCTTGATTGTGAGGTAGATCGTGATATTCCTATTATCTTAGGAAGACCATTCTTGGTAACCGCTAGAACCTTGATTGATGTTGAAAAAGGTGAGCTTACTATGAGGGTGGATGATGAGCAAGTCACTTTTAACATGCACAAGTTGATAAAATCTCCTAATGATCTTGAGCAATGTTTCTTTGTTGATATGCTTGATCAAGTTGCACAAGAAGAATTCAATGAGGCAATTCATAATGATTTTTTAGAAGCCTTGTTGCTAGGAGCTCAATTAAAGTCTTAAGATGGAGAAGAGTATATGGTTATCATGAATGCATCACCAGTTTACCCTAAAAACCGTGTCCAATTTAAATCTCTAAATTTATCTTCTCTTGGTAGACCATCTTTGAAATCCTCTATTAAAGAGCCACCATCTCTTGAGTTGAAGACATTACCTTCTCATCTTTGGTATGCCTATTTGGAAGCCAACAACACTTTGCTAGTGATTATTGCTGCAAACTTGAATGAACAACAAGAAGAGCAACTTGTGGAAGTCTTAAAAGATCACAAGAGAGCTATTGAGTGGACTATTGCCGACATAAAGGGTATTAGCCCTTCGATTTGCATGCATAAGATTTTTCTTGAAGACAATCATAAAACTTCGTGGAACATCAAAGAAGGTTGAATCTTATTATGAAGGAAGTTGTAAAAAAGGAGATCTTAAAATGGCTTGAGGCAGGCATTATCTATCCTATCTCTGACAGCTCTTAGGTGAGCCCAGTTCAATGCGTTCCAAAAAAGGGAGGCATGACTATAGTGGCTAACTCCCACAATGAGCTAATTCCTACTCGCACTGTCACTGGGTGGAGAGTATGCATGGATTACCGGAAGCTAAATGCGGCTACTAGGAAAGATCACTTTTTTCTTCCCTTTATTGACCAAATGCTTGACAAATTAGCTGAAAGGGAATTCTTTTGTTTTCTTGATGGGTATTCAGGCTATAACTAAATTGCCATAGCTCCAGAGGATCAAGAAAAAACGACATTCACTTGTCCTTATGGAACTTTTACTTTCAAGCGCATGCCTTTTAGGTTATGCAATGCACCGACCACTTTTTAAAGGTGTATAATAGCAATTTTCTCTGATATGATTAAGCAAACTATGGAAGTCTTCATGGATGACTTCACGGTTTTTGGGGATTCATATGAGGAGTGTTTGATCAATTTGGCCAATGTGTTGAAAAGATATAAAGAGACTAACTTGATCTTAAATTGGGAAAAATGCCACTTCATAGTTAAGGAGGGCATAGTTCTTGGCCATAGAGTCTCCAAAAATGGCTTGGAGGTAGATAGAGCCAAAATTTTAGTGATTGAGCAACTTCCTTTACCTATTAATGTTAAGGGTGTGAGGAGTTTTCTTAGCCATGTGGGATTTTATCACCGCTTCATCAAAGACTTCTCCAAAATAGTCAAGCCTCTTTGCACTCTTCTTGAGAAAGATGTTGAATTTAAATTTAATGATTCATGCTTGAAAGCATTTGAAGAGTTGAAGAAAAGACTTGTGTCTGCGCCTATCATGATGGCTTCTAATTGGAATTTGCCTTTTATTGTGATGTGTGATGCTAGTGACTCTACTGTGGGTGTTATGCTTGGCCAAAAGAAAGAAAATGTGCTTCACCCAGTTTACTATGCTAGCAGAACACTTGATGATGCTCAAGAAAACTACACCACGACCGAGAAAGAGCTTCTTGCAGTAGTGTTTGCTTTTACCAAGTTTAGATCATATCTTGTGGGTACTAAAGTGACAATTTACACCGACTATTTAGCTCTGAAGTACCTATTCAGTAAAAAGGAGTCTAAAGCAAGGTTAATTCAATGGGTACTACTTCTACAAGAATTTAACTTAGAGATTATTGATAGGAAGGGTACTGAGAATCAAGTAGTGGACCATCTTTCTAGGTTGAGTACTGATGCTCAACTTAAATCTAATGTTGTTATTGATGAAGCTTTTCCTGATGAGCAACTCTTTAAGGTTGACAATATTCAAACACCGTGGTATGCAGACATTGTCAACTATCTTGTTTGTGGCATCTTGCCCTTTAATTTGAAGTTTCATCAAAAGAAGAAGTTTTTCCATAATGCTAAGTTATATTTTTAAGAAGAACCCTATCTGTTTTGCCAATGTGTCGATCAAATGATCAGAAAGTGTGTTCCTAAGTGTGAGCAACAAGAAATTCTAAGATGTTGCCATTCTTCTGACTATGGAGGCCACTTTGGGGGTGACAAGATAGCATCTAAAATTGGCCCTCTTTATTCAAGGATGCATATAACTTTGTTTTAAAGTGTGATAGGTGCCAAAGGATGGGTAACATCTCTAAAAGGAATGAAATGCCACTCAACAACATGCTTGAAATATAATTGTTTGACATATGGGGCATAGACTTCATGGGACCATTTCCCATGTCTTTCAACAATCAATATATCCTTGTTGCTGTAGACTATGTCTCAAAATGGATCAAAGCAATAGTATTTCCTACTAATGATGCTAAAGTAGTGCTCAAGTTCTTGAAGAACCATATTTTCACCCGCTTTGGAGCACCAAGAGCCATTGTGAGTGATGGTGGTACTCATTTTTGCAACAATCAATTTCAATCTCTCTTGAAGAAATATGGTGTCAAGCACAAGGTTGCACTTGCCTACCATCCACAAACTAATGAGCAAGCTGAGATTTCTAATCAAGAAATTAAGAAGATACTTGAAAAGACGGTAGGAGTGGCAAGAAAAGATTGGTCCACCAAACTTGATCATGCATGTGGGCTTATCGAATGGCTTATAAAACTCCTATAGGCATGTCTCTATACCGGTTAGTTTTTGGAAAAGCATGTCATCTACCTGTAGAGCCAGAACATGGTGCTTATTGGGCTATCCAAAAGCTCAACTTTGATTTTAAAGCCGTGGGTGAAAAGTGACTTCTCCAATTGAATGAACTTGATGAATTTCGGTTAAATGCCTATGAGAATGCTAGGCAATACAAGGAGAAGACAAAGAGATGGCATGACAAGAGAATTTTATGCAAAGCATTTGAGCTAGGCTAAAAAGTACTCTTGTATAACTCTAAATTGAGATTATTTCCTGGCAAACTCAAGTCTAGATGGTCGGGACCATTCAATGTGGTCTAAGCATTTCCTTATGGTGCTATTGAGCTAGAGAGCAATGAAAGAGAAAGATTTAAAGTCAATGGACAATGATGAAGCATTACTGGGGTGGTGAAGTAGACCGTGAAGCAATCACCTTGCCCTTATCTGATGCCTCTTGAAGAAGAGAAGAGTCAGGATGAATGACTATAAAACAAGCGCTACTTAGGAGGAAACCCAAGCTTTAAACCTTATCTTTTGATTTTTCTTTTGTAGTTTAGTTGTTTTGGTGAAGTTATGTGTGATCTTATCTCTTTTATAGGTTAACAAGAAGATATGAGGAAGTATAAGCCTTTGGAGAAGCAAGAAATGTGGCTAAAGAACAAAAGAGCACATGAGGAAGAAAAATTTCAGGGAAGTCAAGCTATTTAAGTTGTTTTTATGCTTATAAACTTGTCTTGGCAATTATTTTGAGCTTATTGAAGTAAATGCAATTTTTTGTAGTTTGATTCCCATGAAAAATGGTTCTTTTTGGGGGTTGATTGCATTTAAATTGAAGGAAATTGTGTATGGTTGATGAATGATGGTTAGAGATTGATTTTAGAGTGAATTGAGTGCTTGAAAGAGGTTTTAAGGGGTAAACAAATCAGATTTTTGAAAACAGGGTGCTGTAGAATTTTGCTGTCAAGAAAGTTCTGACAAAAGTCATGACTTTGGGCTCACGACTTTGAGATTCCAGAGAAGGTCAAAGTTATGACTTTCATTTCAGTCTTAAATCTAAAGTCATGACTTTCATCTCCTCTGGACCTATCTGAAAAAAAAAATTAAATTTTCTTTTTTTATATAATATTAATAATAATATATATAATATTAATATTTTTTTCCTTTTCTATCCTTTTCTTTTCTTTCCCTTATGTGTTATGTTTTACGGTATTTAAAAATAATGTATATATAGATATAGTTTTATATAGCTATAATATTAAAAAAAAATTTCTTATCCTTCTTCCAGCGTCTACGGTTTGTCTTAAAAAAAATCACCCAAATTTTGAAAACTCTCGGCTCTCCTCTGATATATCTCGCCTACAGTCTGTCTCTCATCTCCTCTCACCTTTGCCATCAACCTCCACTCTGTTTCACTGCTTTCACCGTCACATCCCTGCGCCTCCACTTCCAGTGTTTACGACGTCCCTCTCCTTTTCTGGCAGCCACTATTTCCTTCTCATTCTGCCCTTTCCATTCAAGCTACACTATTCATCGTAACTTCCATGCCCATCTGCTACTGTAACTTCCTCTCCGCCATAGCTGTGCATGGAAGCTCAAGGGTGTTTCTTCATTATTCATCCCTGTTTCTCCTTCCCAAACTTCAATCACTGCTTCAGATCTGAATGCCGACGACCCTGGGTAGCAAATCCATCTTTTATAAAATGGATTATTTAGAACCAAACAGCAATATGATTACATAATTCTTGTCAATTTGAATCACAGAACTTACAAAAGATGCCTCAAGCAAGTTGAATCTTCTATCAGCCATTTTACAATAGGTCTAATTCAACTAGGAAAAATATCCAGCAAAGCAATTTCAATCCTATCCCATTCAAAGAATTAACTAGCCATAATAACATGTCCAGACCCTAAAAACTAATAGTATCTTCCCTTAAGTATTCCAAATACAAGATTTAAGCTCTAAGCTCATGGGTTAAAGTTTAAGTAGCACAGGCAGATAAAAGGCAACAACGCCAATGGCAAAATGACTGTGCAAATAATCCTTAAAAGAACATTGCATTCTTGCAAGCTCACAACACATTTGCATTCAGTTCAATCAATAATCAAAGGAAAATAATGGTTTGACATTTCAGCATCCTTATCAGATCAAAATAGGCCAAACAAAGTGGAAAGGTAGAGAAATTTTTTTTAATAAACTTAAAACCTGTGAGAAAGTAGAACGGATCCTAGAGCTTGATTTTGACAGTCAAATGGCTATTGCATATGACAGTTACAGCTCAGTGATTTAAGAACAATGGCAGCTGGAGTGGATAGGAAATCCAGAGACAAGGGCTACAAGGAATTCAACATGTTTAAACAACCAGTATGCTGCACTGAATTTTAAGCTCTATTCCTGGTATTTTTTTTTTCTCTCATAGTTTTGTGGGTGTGATTGGCTATTTATATATTGATAATTCCATTTTTGGCTTACTTAGAAGGATAAAAAAAGTGATATTGTTGGCATACTTGTACAAGTTGAATTTGGTAAGCATGAATGAGCTATATTTCTTTGGTTGAATGCTCTCATTATGAAACTTGAGCTTATGATTGTGACTTGTGCTTAACACTCACTGTCATGCTTCTTGATTCTAGACTTGGCTTTGCTCTTCATGTTTTGAATCCTTAGTTCAAATCTGTTATGTGGAAGCTAGACCTTGTTTAAACATGTTATGTAAAGTACCATTTTGTGCTAGCTTCATTTAATCTTGTTTGCTTTATGTTTGAACCTTCATTCTTCCTTATACTGGCTGTTGCTCATTGGTATTGCATTGAGTGCTTTCTTGCAGGTAATGGGTAAGAAAAGTGTCCCTCTTTCAAAAAAAGCTAAGGTCATTGAGGTTGGTGAAAATTCCAAGGGATCGGGATGGGATAAAACCCGATTTGCCACTCTGCGATTCAAGATTATTTTAAGCAAAATTTAAAGGAAAGAAAAATAGTTCAAGAAAGACCCTTCCTTTTGAGATGGTCTGAGCAATTTTATAATGATTTGCATGATGTATATCATGCCACTAGCCTCATTCGTGAATAAAGCCATGCCTCTCAACTACTTGTGGAAGCTTTTTATGCCTACGCTGCTTGCAAGGATACCTTGCAATGTAAGGTACAGGGCAAATGGGTAGAGATCACTGAGGACACATTTTGAAAGGTGTACAACCTTTCTCCCATAGAAGAGTGCTAATATACTGTCTACAAGAATGATAGAACTCAATTGCTATTTGATGATGTAGTCCGAGTGTTATGCCTTCCTAACAAAAATATTTGGCAACATGACACCCATGGCAATCCCAAGAGTATTCTGCGCTGTAATCTGAACAGGACAACTCATATATGGTGGTACTTTTTAGCATCAAATGTGATCGTAGTGACCTATATGAGTGATGTGACTGTTGATCAAGCTACCCTGTTATATACCTTGATGATGAGGTAACCTGTTGACTTTCCAAAAATCATGTTTGAGTATATGCAGAAGTTGCCTAGAAGTAGATATCACAAGCAGGCATTTGGGTTCCCACACTTGATTACTCAAGTGTGCTTAGAGAAGAAGGTTCCCACTTATCCGAAGGATCTCATGCTCCCTCCTTTGCTAAAGTTTAATTATAGAGAAATTCAATATGCTGAGGGACCAAGAGGTGTACCAGATCAAGCTACGAATGGTAGGAGGCATATTGATCCACCTCATGTTGAGCCTACACTGAGCAACCTTACAGCACTCATCCAAAACATACATGAGGGCCTCCAGAGCCAACTAGATCAGATTGACTCCAGGCTCCACCATATTGAGCTATTCTTGCATCAGAGATTTCAGATGGACTTGCCAGAAGAAGAAGAGGAGGCCAATAATGATGTTGGCCAAGACATAGACACTCACGCTGACTAGCTTCACCTTTCTTTACTTTACTTCCTTTTATTTCTATTTTAATTCTAATTAGCTTTTGATTAGTTCTTTTTGGGTAAATATGGTTAGCCATGATCCTCTAATATCTTTTGTGCAGAGCTAACTTTGACCTTTTTGTAGCTAATATGTGATACCTTGACTAATCTCTTGCAACTAATTACTCTTTGATAACTTGTGTACATGCTGGTGTAGTTAGTTGTATTTTTTAGACTGCCTATGGATTTATCTCAATTATACTGTTACAGGTTTCTAATTTTTGTGCCTCTCATACACTTTCTTTTTGCTTGTTAAGTTGCATGAGAGAGGGCCCTCATTTTACCCTTTTTAACAGTATGGACACTGTTCAATTTAAGTTTGGGGGTGAGGGTATTATTTTGGTTGATTTGACATGAACTTCAATTTTGAAACTTAGCTAGTTACTATTCCTCTCTTCTGAAATTTGAGCTAGATTGAGAAATTATTTGTTGAACAGAATGCATGATCCAATGATAGAACGTTGCTTAAATTGTATGTTTTATAGGAAGTTGTGAGCAATATTTTGGTATGCTTGAATTGCAGGGTTAAGGCTTGCTTTCTAGTAATTTGTAAATTTTTTTTTTGCACTTTTAAATCAGACAATGATTTGAATGCCTCTATTAGGAAATTTTGTGGCAAGTTGATGTGCATTTTCTTTCTCAATTGAGAAAATCTAGAACCTATCTTGGAATCTCTTGTGGCATTTTAATCACTTCGCATGATATTAAAATATGATTTGGGCATTCTTTCAATTGCGTTTAAGCCTTTTAAGCCCACCTATTGCATCATTTCTACTTGAACCCCTTTTTGAGCCTGGAATTAAAAACCTTATGTATTTTATTTTTGAAACCTACATTAGACCCTAGCCTCTACAACTTGAAAAATCATGAATTACCTTACTCTTGAGATAAGTGATAAAAAAATTGTGTGCTAGTGGGAAAAACTGGTTTAGTTATTCAAGGAGGTGTTGTTAATGGAAATGAAATTTGGAATTCTACTAATTGTGCTCCTAAAAAAAGTATAAAAAAATAGAAATATACATGAAAAAAATTACAAAAAAAAATAGTTTCAATATCAATAAATTTGGAGTACAAGGAATGGTATTTGAGATAAGTTTGGAGGAAAGTACTTGGCTAGTAAGGATGGAATGGTTGGCTTCTCATTGTCATTTATCTCAAGCTCTTTAAATTCCATTTATCCTTTCATTTCAATTAGTCCAAAATCTTCGGCCACGCTACAAGCTTACAAAGTCTCATTGATTTTGAGTTATGTGAAGTGATCTTTTAGTGGAGAGAGAAGAAGAGTTTAGGCATATGAAGTCTTGATATTGAGCTTGTTTCATGCATATTGAGTTATTACATTTTGACTTGATAGTTGCAGGAAAATCATTCTCTGGTCTCACATACACACATTTCTAAATTGTTGGAAAGCATGATCTTAATTTATGAATCAAGCATTCCTTTATATTTCACTGCTATCCTCTTTAATATATATTTAGAACAACTAGTGAGGATATTTTCATGCATGCTTAGTAGATGGATAATTGGTCAATCTAGTTGTTTGATTACTTGTTTTACTCGAGGACGAGTAAAAATCTAAGTTTGGGGGTGTGTTAACATCTAGAAATTCATGTTATTTCATCACATTTTCCTTAGATTCTAATCCATTTTGGTTCAATTGTATATGTTTTTATTTCCCAAATTAGAAAAATGTGCATTTTGTTTTGGGCTTGTGTTCTTGGCTTTAATTTGATATTTTTAGCCTAATTTCATGTTATTTTGATTGAAGTTTTGATTAGAAGCATTTTTGGAGCTTTGTGGATGTTTCTGAAAGGCTTTTGGATGAAGAAATCAAGAGCAAAATGAATGATTTTCGTTAGCTGTAAAAACAGTGCAAAACTGCCAAAGTCGTCTCAAAGTCGTGACTTTCTTTCGCGACTTTCATCGCTGTCAGAAAAATGCTGCGTTTCATTCATTAAAAATTAGTTGGCTAGGACACATATAAGCTGAAAGCTCAACCCAGAATGCATTCTTCAGACTTTTAGACACTTTTGGAGCTTGGTTGTGCTAGGGTTTGGGCATTGAAAGAGTTGGGATCAAGAGATTGAAGCTTTGAAAACATTTGGAGCTCATTTTCATTGGTTTTTCTATTCCTCTTTCCTTTCCTCTCTTGTAATCTAAAATGGGTCCACTTATTTTGTATATTTGTAGCTTGTGGATGATTATGAGTAGCTAAACCCTTTGTTCTAGGATTATTTGGAACCCTTGTATGGATTAACACTATATTTCTCCTCTCTTTTTGTGATTAATGATATATATGTGTTTTATTTTACTCTTTCCTTAATGCTTCTACATGATTGGCCACCATTTAGATGTTGGGTTCACTTAATTGATGCTTGAAAGGGCTAGGTTGAGTGTAAAACTTGGGTAATATTGTGCATGAACTTGATATTTGCATGTTAAATAGATGGTTTGCTAGTAAGATAGAGATATACTTGCTAGCCTTACATAGTCACATTAGGGTTGGTGTTTAAAATCGAGTTTTATTAATTATAACAAGAAATTGGGCAATTAATTTAACTAAACACTTGTTCATGACTTGAAAGAGCTTGTCCAAGTATTTTTTAGAACCTTAGGTTAGCACTTATTAAAAGCATTTATGAGAGGAGGTAATTTTGGTGTTATGAAATGCAAGGGGGATAAATAATCCTAGGTTCTAAATTGTGTTTGAAGTTTGTAAATCACTCACTTTGCAAAATCATTTCACCTAACTATGTGTAGCTCAACTTGATCAAATTTACTTAGTCTTTTGCTTGATTATAGTTTTCTAAATAAATCCTCGAGGGAACAATACTCTACTCATTTTATATTACTTGCTACAACCCGTGCACTTACGGTGAGCAATAATTGTGTATGTGTATGTCAATCAAGTGTGTATTAATCTATTTAGACATAGTTAAGGCTCAAAAAGTGGTTAATAACATTTGGTTTTGAATTGAGACACTCGAGTGGTAAGATTTTGACAGAAAATGGTTAAAATGCACTTAGGTGTCTAATTTTTGATAAAAATATCAAATTGAATTGAAACCAATGTCATTTGTTAGATTTTGAATCAAGCTTCGTGTGGGCACTTGAACCATCCCAATTAGACATCATATGTGGAAATAGGGCGCATTTAAATTGCATATCAGAAACTGCCGTTTGACAACAAATTCAAGTATATGTGCTACGGTGCATGTACCTGCATGCCGCGATGCATGGCACAGAGTGAGTGATTGTGACCTCTGTGCCACATGCCGTGGCGTATGTGGCACAAGTTTCGGCACACGGTGTAAGATGTCACTTTGTTTTCCTTCTATGCACATATTTCTTTTAGCATTCAATACCCGTATACTTATTGCTTTTGTTGTATATGTTTTATGTATTAGGTTTTAGAACCCAAGTGGTTTATAAAATGATTTGAGATCTTTTCTTGGGATCCCAAGCTTTTAAAGCTTTAAAGTAAATGATTTTTAAATGATGAAGGATTAATTGTAGTAGAGTGTATGGTGATGTTGGTAAAGGGTATTACATTATTAGTTGGTATCAGAGCAACTAATACATTATTAGTTGGTATCAATTTTTCTCAAGTTTTGAGATCTCGTAATATGCTTATATATTATTCACTATACCCTATTTTTTTCCTTTTTGCTTAACCTTTATGTTCCTTTCATCATCCGGAGGGGAGAAAATGAGAAGAAGAGGTACTCAATCCACGCGTAGCACTCAAGTGTCTAGACATCTAGTAGAGGATGAACCTATGCTTAAGGTTCAACTGGATGTGCCTCAACAAGTTAACCGAAGAGATGGCTTGGTAGAAGAGTTAGAGATATGATGATCGATATCTGACAAAACGTAAGAGACCATGATGTGTTATTGAAAGGAAAAGATCAAGCAGAGGAAAGAGAACCTCAAGAAAGGCTAGTACCAAAATAATCTCATAGCAAACTTGAGCTACCTCAAGCTTTGAGTAGTAGATAGATTATGGGAGTTATTACAGATCCATCTATTGATCGAGCTAAGAAGATATATGTGAAGCTCAATCCACCCTACATTCAACGGTAGTGTGAGAGAAGGAGAAGTCGAGAAGTGGATGGAACACTTAGAGACAATATTTGAGGTGGTGACCAACATTCAAAGTAGAGAGTGACCTTAGTCACGATCTAGCTAGTTAGAGCAGCTAAGAGATGGTGGGATTCAGTGAGACTGATTGGTGGTGTAAGGTACTCTTAGGAAGAATTTCATGTATTCAGGTAAGGGGACTTGGATGAAGAGGAATTCATTAAGAAATTTAATGATTTGTCAACCTACTCCATGTATCTGCAATACCATAATGATACTAAGTGGAAAGTAGAGCAATTTTTAGAGAAGATGCATCTATAGTATAAGCAGGAAATTGCTCTATTTGACATCACCATTTATGAGGATATGTGTCATAAGTTGAGAACAACTGTGAAGAGGCTAAGGATAAGAGGGATAGTATGGGAAGATTTATACCTTCTCTAGTTCGTCGGCCGGTGTATCAAAGAAGCTTGTGTATAGCTCAAGTAGTTTTAGAGCTTCTAGGAAGATGAGTTTTAGTAAAGATTCTCAAACTCGATCAGTTCAAAGAGGATCTATGCAGAGGAATATTGGGGTCAAAATTAGGCTTTAACAACCTTCAAGGCAAGCCTTGAACACACCAGCTCCTACCTTTAGCATTGAAAGGTCACCCTAGTGTAGTATCTAAGGTAGATTTCACATGGAAATATGTTGGTCTTATTTCAAGTGTGGGAAGCCAGGCCATATTATCAAGTATTGTCCTAAAGGTGGAGTTGAAATGATGGATGGAGTAGTGATCTATGGTTCCAGAATGAGTGTTTACTGTGACACAAGAAGAGGCTAGAGCATCTCTGAACCTGATCAAAGGTATTATTTCTATCTGTGGTCATGAAATAAAATTTTTTGTTTGACTCTAGTGCTACATATTCCTTTATTTGAAATAATGTATAGATAAGCTGAAGCTAGAGTTAAAAAAGTTACTTATACTAATTAAAGTAATGATGCCTTCTGGGTCCTCAAGTAATGCTAGTAGAGCATGTTAGAAAGTTGAGATTGTATTTAAGAATCGAGTATCTGTGATCGATCTAATTTGCATTCTTATGAAAGGGATTGATGTGATAATTAGCATGGATTAGCTAGCAACTAATAATGCTATACTAGACTATGCCAAGAAGCTAATGTCTTTACTAGTGTTATTAGCAAGAACTAGTTCCAATGAGCAGGTTGGACTCTTATCAGTTGTGCAAGCTAAGATGCTGATCAAGTAAGGGTTTGGTGCTTACATGGAGATTTACATAGCTAGTAGTGTTTATGATGGGGGTATTGAGAAGATTCAAGTAGTAAGTGAATTTCTCAAGGTATTTTTCGATCAGAGGTCTGGATTATCTCCAGGAAGAGAAGTTGAATTCTCAATAAATTTGGTTACTGGTACAAGACCAATTTCTAAAGCTCCTTATCAAATGTCACCATTAGAGCTGAATGAGTTGAAGAAGTGGATTGAAGATTTTCTCAATAAGGGTTTCATCAAGCTAAGCGTATCATCTTGGGGTTCGCCAGTGTTGTTTATAAGAAAAAGAAGGATAGCAGTTTATGACTGTCCATCAACTACCGGCAATTGAATAAGGTGATGATGAAGAATAAGTACCTTTTGCCCAAGATTGATGATCTGTTAGATCAATTGGTTAGAGCCTCAGTCTTTTCTAAAATTGACTTGAGGTCAGGGTATCATCAGTTGAAGGTTTCTAAGAAAGATGTACCTAAGACAACCTTTCACACATATTTTAGCATTATGAGTTCCTTGTCATGCCATTTGGTCTGACCAATTCATCTGCATTTTTCATAGACTACATGAACTATATTTTTAAACCATATTTAGACCAACTTATTGTGGTTTTTCATAGATGATATTCTTATGTATTTGGAAGATGAGGAATAACATGCTAAGCATCTTCAGATTGTCCTCCAAATTCTTAAGGAGAACAAGCTATATGTTAGGCTCAATAAGTGTGAGTTTTGGCTTAAGGAAGTTAGATTCATAGGCCATGTGGTGTTAGTAGATAGGATTTTTATTAATCCACATAATGTTGATAGTGTGCTGAAATGGGAGTGGCTTAATTCAGTTACAAAGATTTAAAGTTTTTTAGAATTAGCTGGATATTACCGAAGGTTTATCCAATATTTCTTTCAAATTGTTTCCCCATTGATGAAGTTGACACAGAAAGATTAATCGTTTTGTTTAAGATGACAGGTGTGAGACGCATTTCAAAAGTTGAACAAAAGTTAACTACTGCACCTGTGTTTGTACTATTGAATTTAAGACTACCATAGAAATTGTACACAGATGCTTCTTTAAGAGGTTTGGGTTGTGTATTGATGCAAGATAGGCAAGTAGTAGCATATGCGTCAAGACAACTCAAGCCACACCGAAGAAAGTTACCCAGCTTATGACCTAGAATTTGCAGTAATAGTTTTTGTATTGAAAATTTGGCATCATAACCTGTTTGGTTAGGTGCTTTAGCATGTTTAGTGACCACAAGAGCTTAAAGTATCTAATGGATCAAATGGAGTTGAACATAAGGTAAAGAAGATAGATGGAATTACTTAAGGATTATAGCTTTGAGTTAAAATCCATCCAGGAAAAGCTAATGTGGTAGCTGATGTGTTGAGTAGGAAGACACTACATATAGCTAGTTTGATAGTATGAGAACACAATTTGATGGAGTCTTTCATTGATTCTCAACAAGATCCACCCTTGAAATCTTTAGTTGGTGCCTATACAATTGTGATTAGTAGTGATTTCTGGAAAGAGTTCAGAATGGTGTAGTTGGAAAATGATTACCTTCTTAGGATTCGAGAAGAGGTTGAGTTGAATTTGACTAAGGACTTTAGCTTTAATGATGATGGATTCTTAGTTTACTGGGATAGAATTTGTGTACCTAATGATGTAGACTTGAAGAGAGTGATCCTAAATAAAGCACACTATAGCAAATACACTATTCACCCATGAGCTATGAAGATGTATCAGGATGTAAAGCATTATTGGTGGTGGTCGTCAGGAATAACAAGGAAGGTGACTAAGTTTTGTAGCATGGTGCTTGACTTGTTACTTGTTAGAAGGTGAAAGTGAACATCAGGGGCTGGCTGGAACATTACAGTCAGTAGAAATACTTAAGTGGAAATAGATAATATTTTCATGGATTTCATTTTTGGATTGCTAAGAACTTAATCAAGGCATGATGCGATTTGGGTGATAGTAAATCGCTTGATAAAGTCAGCTCAATTCTAGCTTTAAGGATCAATGATTCTCTAAGAAGTTGTCAGAGATCTATGTCCATAAAAATTGTGCTTTGCATGGAGTGCTTAAGGATAGTCTTCTAATCGAGATTTGAGATTCACATCCAAGTTCTGGGGAGCATTATAGAAAGCCATGGGTACTACTTT
>NW_026556853.1:0-30592 GCF_029017545.1 Prosopis cineraria
CTCCTCTCGTGGATTATCTGGGTCAGGTCATTTCAGTTAAAAGAGACTCTTTATGTTCAATTTCTCGAAAGCTTTTTCTAATTTATAATATCATATTCAATTCTCTCGAGAGCTGGGCTTTCCTGCCTGCCTTGTATATAGGAAAACTCGAATCTTGAAATAAGCTTTACGTACTATGGAAAGGGACTGGCCAATCATTATGCTTATTCAAAGATTAAGGTTTTTAATTTCCTCAAGTGGCTCAGTATCATGATTTTCATGATCCTAAACAACCAAATTTACTTTTATACGGTTGACGCTGGCGTTTACTGAAGTTGATGTTGTTCTGCATAGTAGATTAGTAGATGTGTTAATCAATGGAGAAATAAGCTGATATTGAAGAAAAAGTGGAAGCGGAAAGGACATGCAGTGACGCTAACACACGTACGCGATTGAATAAACACCTACTTGTCCAGGAGATTTCTCAATAATTGCTTCGTTGTGACTAAATGTGCATGCTGTGTCTATTTGAAACAAAATAGGGTTTTCGAGATGCCAATTGATCGAATGAGGGAGGAAAAAGTGGTGCCATCGGCGCATGGGAAGGAACGCATTGATCGTTTCGGATACAGGATCCAATGCCCTGGCCCCGGGATGATACAAGGCTGCATTGGCCATCTCACTCTAAGCTAGCTAGCATGAATATTAATTTGATCTGGGAAAAAAAGGGTTTGGGGAGGGGGGGGGGAGCAAGCAATTAAAACGACACTAATGGCAATAAGGCAATCCTCGTGAAACTGACCGCGAATATAAGATACACAGGGATAGGGCAGGGAATCCTTAAATTTAATATATTGATGCACTAGCCGTTCCAGCAACTAGATTTGAATTCAGCCAATCTAGCTCGGAAATTCTTTATATCATTTGTACTATCTGTCATTCCTGTTTGCGATAGTACAATTATATGGAAATGCTATTCTTTAATGTATTGCCTTCTGTTGCTGCTCGTTTAGTGGAAACCTGAAAGGATTATTGCCATCAATTTATTCAAATGCTATCTAAAAAAGATAATGAATTCATGAATGGCGTGGATTCAGAGAAATTTTCTCGTGGGACCAGCACACATACAATTGTAAAGCATTAACATATATTACTACATTGAGTACATTTTGCATAGTGCACTATCTTAATTGTCGTCTACGATTTTTCATACATTAGAAACATTGATTTTTTAATATATCACACAAATTTGCCTCTTTCCATATACAGCTCTAGCCAAAATATCATTCAAACATCCATCTCTTGTGTGATTTGCATTTAATTATCAATAACGAGGAAAGCAATTTCAACTATGATTTTTTTTTCATTGACAATATCTGATGTCAAATTATATAGCGCCGGGTTTTTTTGGGGGGGGGGGGGGGGTTGTAACGGCAAGTGAAAATTCAGACACGGGGGCATTATTTATTGTTACAAATACTATAGATATATGCTACTGCTGATTGAGTTGAGGAAAAATCCGCCGCCCATGATGATGACGAGGATTTGATTGTAACTCTATCAATTCAGATATAACAAAAATGATTGCGTGAACTATTCTTGCCCAAAGCAGTACAACGTCTGTAATCATGTAATGCGGATGCGAGAAGTTAACACAAATTCAAAATTTCAACAGTGTCATGTACAGATGTCAATGATGATTTGCGCGCTCTTTCAGAGCTCTCACACAAATTACGCAATGATATTTTGAATCCCATTTCAATATCAATAATTAGTCAAATATTGTTGCCAATTATACTTTGCTTTTTACAAGCTTGTCAGCATTTTCTACGATTGTATTCTTAACCCTTTTGTATCCCATACCTGTTCTCTCTCTCCTTTTTCTCCCGGTTTCCTAATAATCGATGTTTCTCTATCTATCATTAACAACTAGTTTGCACGGTCACTTTGTTTTAAGTCCGTTTAAATTTCAGTTAGGTATAATAAATTATAAAATAATTAATTAAAATAGTAAATTTTAATTATAATTAATTATGTTATGACGCAATCTATTTAGATATTATATTTTTAAAATTAATTTTAACAGAATTAAAAATGTTTGGATAATTTAATCAGAATCAATTTTAATTATATAAATTATTATATAATTTAATTTTTAAATATAAACAATTAATTTTTTGATGATATAAAATTTGAATTTTATTGGAAAAAAAAAAGAGAGAAGAGAAAAGAGTTTAATTTTATTTTTATTAAATTATGTGTTTTATTTATAATTTTCTTGTGGGCTTTCTTTTCTAATTTTTTTAATATTTTTTGATTAACTTTTGACAAAAAGCTGATTTCATTAACTTATGAAAAAACGCGCGTAACATGCGAGAATCGATTTTTATCATATTTTGACTGTTTGGACAATTTGTTGAAAAAATTAATTTTGGAGGGAAAAAATCGATTTTTCCCTTATTCGAAAGACACTGTTCGTTTTGTTTGGGCGTGGGGATAAACGTCCTTGCGCGACTTCATTTAATAGATAAGTAACGGCTTTGAAGTGAAACCGGAGGCAGGATAATCATTTCAACGAGCGGCCTCCTACAGTAGAAGAGGGAATTCCCGAGAGAGAGAGAGAGAGAGAGAGAAGCAGCATCCAAATATCACACAGTTAAAAGGATGGGCTTGGAAGAAGGAATCCCTCTTTACTTGCCGACGCTGCTCCCTGCCCGCACTCTCTGACTCTATCACACTGGTGCTCCACACCCACCTCTCCCCCAAACCCCCCCCCCCCCCAAAAAAAAAGATTTTACTACACAAACAAACCCTACTAAAATGCACTCCCTTTCCTTCAGTAGTTAAATAACTAATTTACAAAAATGAGAAACGTTAATTATTTATAAAAAAATGTGTGTTCATTTTTTAAAAAAATATTTCATTTTGATATGTATCGAATCAATAAAAATAAATTGGGAAAAATATAAATTTTAAAAAAAAGTAAATGGAAATCTTATATTTAGGATTAAAAATAACCCATCAATTAACCCCATATTTAGAACTAAAGTAAACGTACGTTGGGATTTATGGTGCTATAGATGTGAAAAAAAAAAACTATTTTCAACAAATGAGGAGGTGGGGGATAAACAAATCTATATATTATTTAAAGGGTGCAGAATGATATGGAGTTGCTAAGATCATCATCCAACATGTATCATGGTGCTAGAAGAGAGGATATGAAGCGATATAAACCGGAAGATATTCACGTGAGGAATGGGGATTGATATCGATGGCTCGTGCAGAGAAAGCATTTCTACATCTGGTGGCGTGGTGGGCAACAATGAAATTCATTGGCTTATTGGTTTCAATTCAAATGTGAAAAACTTTCCCCTACTCTTACCAAAACTGTTGCAATTATTCAGGGTCTGGAACTTTGCTCTGGAGTTCCAACGTATTAGTGTGTTTACCGGTTGTACAAAGGCAATCAATCTTCTCACACGCTCTATCGGATTTAGTAACACATCATTTTAGATACAATTGACTATGCTAGACTTCTTTTGTTCGGGACCAGTTGTGTTTCTTTTTCCTTTATATTTAGGGAGGTAGAGCTGTCAACTAGAGCCGGCTCTTGAAGGGTCAGGGCCTAAACGAGCTGGCCCTAATAAGCCCGATTGCATGTCAGGGTTTCATTTTCTAAAGCCCGGCCCTAACCCTCAGGGCTAAAGGGCCGGCCCTCAGGGCCTCGACCCTATTTTTTTAAAATTATTTTTTAATTAAAAATTATAAAATATATATTTATAATCATAAAAAAAAGTTATTATTCATAAAATTAAGTTTAAGAAAGTAAATTTAAATCAATTTACATCACAACAATAAAAAAAACTAAATATTTAGGTCTAATATCAAATAGCAACATCAAAGTGAATACTAATAAAAATTAAACTTAGCTAATATTATCAGCTAAATCTTAATAAATAAATGAGGGATGAATGAATGCATTTAATATGTTTATTTCTTTAAATTATGTATTTAATCTTTTATTTTTTTTATATTATATTTTTTTAAAAAATTATAAACGGGCCTAAAAGGGCCGACTCTTTTATTTTCGGACCTAAAAGGGCAGGTCCGATTTACTTTTTTACAGGTAAAATAGAAGTTCGATACTTAATTTTTTCAAGTCTAAAAGGGCCAACCTTACGAGTTTGACTCTAATTGACGGCTCTGTAGGGGTCAACTGATAATTTGTATCCATTTATTAGCCATCCAATGATCCTGATTTACCAGGGTCTTTTACTTCCTCTGAACAACCTTCACTTTATTGTTGGAAGGTGATGAATGATAATTAAAGGCGATGTACTCCTTTGTACTGTTCTAAACTTTGATAGATTATTGTTATCACTTTGATGTGTTTTTTTTTAAATAAAAAAAGTAGACCTATCAATTAACTATGCCTGAGACAGGAAGGATTATCCTCTCCGTTGCAATCAACCTACTCGTTAAATTTTCTCCTGGATCAAATTTCTTTTGGTTGTGCATCTCAATTATAGTAATTAAATTTTATTAATGCTCTGCAAATTAGTAAGATGTATTTCTCTTCAAAAATTTAAAGCAACCATTACAAGTAGAACACTCTTTACATATATATTGCTCATATATATATAAAAATTGGGAGTGAGTATATATTTTTTAATTATTATATGACAATATCCTTGACAACTGTTTAATTAAATGTATAGTTGAGGCATTCATTGGATCACTGTATCCATATTTTCTCCTGTGAGTCACTCCTCGAGGCTTCGCCCATTCATCCTCGCTGTGCTCATTCATCCTCGCAAAGTTGTATTCAATTGAATATTCATTCCTGTGAATAACTGTCTCTATTGAAAACAAGTAATTAATTAATTAGCCATAAAAATGTGATTAAAAAAAAGCCTCGGGCAACTGGACTAGGATATATTGTAATGTAATCGTAAATTAGCAAATACTAGTATTGTACAATTTGTAAGGGCATGGCAAGGAACGACATGAATAATTTCCCCGGAAAAAAGAGAGCAAGAGGGAGGAATTCCGCTTAATTAGAATCATAAGCATTAGTAGTTGTACTAATACTAATACTAATAATAAAATGATGAAAGTCCGGCGCCCTAGGAGAAGACCGTACAAAGATCCTGCAATCCACGGTCCACCTAGGCAGATGATTCTCAGTTGCAATTTCTGTGGTCCCCACCAACCGCGTGCTCCCACGTGTGCATCTGTACTGCCTGTCGGCCTTGCATCCATTTCCCCTCGATTCTCGAGCCCTATGCCACGTGTTCCAATTTCCGTCGTCGATCCCTCCCCCTAGATCCCAAAATACATTGAACTGGGCTTTGATTTGACATCCCTCCGCTCTTTCTTTTTTTTTTTTGGGGGGGGGGGGCATTTAGGGGATCCGCACGTTACATTTGGTCTCCTTGTGGGGACCACTTTCTACTTCGTCATTTAAAATGACAGCTCCTTGTTTTGTTAGCGTTGGTGCCACAGGCTACTAAACGGCTGAACCCATTATTGCTCTGGTTTCGTTCACTTGGATATGTAATTTTTCTCCCGTAGATTTTAAACCAGTAGATCAGGTGTGTGTTTAAATTTCAGTTGAATATAATAAATTATAAAAATAATTAATTAAATAATAAATCTTGATTATAATTAATTGTACTATAACACAATTTATTTAAATATTATTTTTTAAAAATTAATTTTAATAAAATTAAAGACATTTAAATAATTTATTTAAAATTAATTTTAATTGTATAAATTATAATAAAAGTTATTAATTTTTAAAATTAAATTATTAATAAATTTATATCTAATATTATTAAATTTTTTTTTGAAATGAATTTTTTATTAAATTTTGTGTTTTTTTATAATTTTTTCTTGAGTCTTTATTTATAATTTCTCCAATATTTTTGATCAGCTTTTCCCTAGACGCTTAGACGCTTGCAAATACAGCTTTCAAAAAAAAATTAATTTTAATACTAATAATCGATTAATGATAAAAGATTGTGTTTGGATATATTTTTAGTTAAGCGATTTTTTTCAACTAAAAAATTGATTATTTGCCTAACCAAACAAGCACTAACTTTTCAAAATAAATCAATTATGGATATTCTATTTTGCATGAACGTATGATCTACTCACATTTAAAAAATTCTCGATTCATTTATGCTATTTTGAATATGTATAGATTTAAATTTAAATTTTAATTTGAGTCAAATCCATTATTTGGATAACTGAAAATATATGGATTTAGATTTGATCCAAATTTAAATTCAAGTTCTCCCTTAATTTCTTTATAATTTGAAATCCTTTCTAATTAAACTTCTATTATTTCAAATCCTAACTTAAGCTCTTTTGTAATTTGACGCAAATGTATGCAAGCTTGATTCAATTTGCCAACGATAGTTGTACTGAACCACTAAAGTTGATGGAAATAAGTTTCCACCATTGACCAAGATTGGACTGACAGGGACAAGATGGTTAAGTTCCACTGGAATCAAATCGACAGTGACAACAAGGATAGGATGGCTAACTTCCATCGGACCAAACCAACGCCAACGATGGGAACCAAACAGTTAACTTCCAACGAGATTGGACCAATAGTGACTGCAGGGATCGAACGGCAGACTTCCACTAGGACTAGACCAACAAGGACTGAACGATAGCCTTCCACTAAGGACTAGACTGACGACAACAATGAGGACTAAATTGTCAACTTTTACTTGGGCCAAATCGACGACCATGACAGGGATCGGATGGTTGACTTCTACTAGGACCGAACCGATGACCATAACGGGGACCAAATGATCAACTTCCACTAGATTGATGGCAACAACGAGGGCATGATGGACGACTTTCATGGGCGCCGGACTAATGATGACGACAAGAACTAGACGACCAACTTCCATCGGTAAAGGATCGATGATAACAACGAGAATCGAACAACTGACTTCCACTGGCACCAAACTGATGATGATGACGGGAATCGGACGGTTGATTTCCACCAAAATCAACCTATGGCGATGATGAAGACTGAAAGCTCAACTTCCACCGGGCAAGGACTAGACAGTTGCCTTCCATCACCGTCACCGTCAGTTCAGTCCCTATCGTTGGCGTCGGTCTAATCTTGGTAGAAGTTGACCGTGCTATCCTTGTCATCGTTGTCGGTTCGACCTTGGTGGAAGTCAACCACCGGTCCTAGTGAAAGTCGGCTGTCTGGTCCTTGTTGTTGTGGTCTGTCTTCATTGGTGTCGGGCCAGTCTCGATAGATGTCAACTCGTTCGATGCCTGTCGTCATCTTCATTTTGGTCTTGACGGAAGTCTTCCATCTGGTTCTAGTTGTAGCTATTGGTTCGATCCCAATGAAAGTCAGCCATCCGGTGCTAGTTGTAACCGTCGGTCCAATCTTAATGAAAGTCAACCATTTGGTCTCCATTATCGTAGGTCTAGCCCCTGTGGAAGCTGGCTGTCCAGTCCTCGCTGTCACTGTCATTTCAGTCCCAGTGCAAGTCTATTGTCTAGTCCCCATCATCATTATCGGTCATGTCCCGATGGAAGTCGGCCTTTCAGTCCTTATTGTCCTCGTCAATTCGATCTCAGTGGAAGTTAGCTGTTTGGTCCCCATCGTCCCCTTTTATCTAGTCTTGATGGAAGTCGACTGTTCGATCCCTATCATCACTGTCGGTCTGATCCTAGTGAAAGTTGGTCGTCCCTTCCCCCCATCGCCGTTGGCCCTATCTCGATGGAAATCAATCGTTCCATCCTTGCTGTCATGATGATTCAGTCTCAGTGGAAGTCGGAGGTCCCATCACGGTCATCATTGGTGCCACAATCTCAATCGGCTTTGTTTGTCTAATCCCGTTAAAAGTTGACCATTCGAATCATTGAGTTTGACTATTTTTTAATTTTTTTAAATTCAAATATAAAATTTAAAATTTAAAATTATACTTTAAATCCAAATAAAGGATTTTAATATGTAATTTAAAATTTTTTATATTATCCAAATAAAAATTTAAAATTTATAAATTTTAAATAAAAAATTTTATATTTAAATTTTTAACTTAAATTTATCCATCCAAACATAACCTTCAGTTTTTTAAGAAGTTAAAAATCTTGTTTATCAATTTTCTATCTAAACTTTAGAAAACCATTTACAGTACTGATCATCCTTTAGTTCCCATGTGGTGTTTACACTGTCATTTGATTCCTTCGTGCCTTGTAGTGGGGTTTCGTGCAAGGAAATTGTTTGCACTTTGCAGTGACCCCAGTGTTGCCTCGCCTTGTAAATGCAAGTGTGGCATCTTGTGCTCTAAGTTTTCTCATATCAATTTTTGGGCTCCAAGTTTCTCTTTGCAATTTCCACCGTTTTTCCCATAACCTACACCACTGTGAAGTTTTCCTCTTGCGTTTTCCATTTATGCTGAATATCATCCTCAACCCTCATTTACTTCCCTACTCATTGGAACACTAAATTTGCTGCCATCACTAAAGACCAAAGAT
This sequence comes from Prosopis cineraria, assembly GCF_029017545.1. Classification (NCBI taxonomy): domain Eukaryota; kingdom Viridiplantae; phylum Streptophyta; class Magnoliopsida; order Fabales; family Fabaceae; genus Prosopis; species Prosopis cineraria. The sequence continues at coordinate 8,497 of NW_026556853.1, forward strand.
GACCAAACCCTATTGGCTATCGCGAAGACGTAAACCCCAAACAGTCTCTTTCCCTCAAACTCGCAGTGCAGATAGCGGTTTGTAGACAGAAGTACCTCTAATCCTCCCTTTGCATTAAGCCATTGACTTACTTCTTCCTTTATTTGTCTTCAACTTCAAAACTCGACACGAAAGCACCTCCATCGTTAGAGCCAGAAAGGAGATGATTCCTTTACAGTTACTTATTTTGTGAACTTTTAGGGCTTGTCCATCAAAGATGCTACTAAGGTATCAAAAAAGGTTAAATTCAAGTGAGTATATATATTTTGTGGTCTTGGTGTTTGGTAAATGTGTGCTTATCGTTAGAAAACTATTAAGGGACATTTGTGTATGTTTATAGAATTAAGGCATAATTTTGAGAGAAGTCACGTTCGTGTTTTCATTTAATTCATGAGTAGGTATTGATTAAAAAAATTCACAAGTGGAGTATTGGAACCTGCTTCTTCCTACATTTTTCTTAGTTCTTAGCCAAAAGTCTAATGTCGTATCATGTGTCAGCTATTTCTTCTTCCTTATTGCATTGTCTAGATTTCATTAGAATACAACAAATTGCCCTCTTTTTTTGTTAAATTCTATTTTATCTGAATCATGTTTCATCTCTTCCTTGCATTATTGTCAAGCAAACTAAAGGACGCCTAAGGAAGACTTTATTTTGAGATCATAGTCAAAAGTCTCTGGTTTGAATCCGTTCGTTGAAAGCAATTGGAAATTTCGCCCTTCTCCCCCTTTCATGGTTTTAACTTTTAATGTAGTTATTGTTGAGATTAGTTATTAGAAGTTTGTCCAAGCACTATGAGTAAATATTTGATTAATGTTTTATTTATTCCTTGATTAACATACGTATATGTAGAAAATCAATTGGTAAAAAGCATGTGCACAAGAGCCTCAAGGTAGTTAACTGGGCTAATGGATGTACTTATTTAACTGTTGTTCTACGTGCAGTAAACCATTGTGTGCATTCTTTTTTGTCCGCACACGCTACAAGATAATGGCCAATGATCTTCAAATCAAAGGAGATCAAAGCATTACCCCTGTTTAGATGCTAGAGATGGGATGATGATGATAGGGTAAATGGTGAGTAGTATATTCAATCATCTATCACCCTTCCTTTTGTATAGAATTAGCATCTTATCTCAGCATGAAGGAAATAACCTTAACTGAGTTTTTTGGAAGACTTTGTTGCATTCATGTGCTAAAGAATGCACTATTGTTTCATTAGATAATCATATCTGAATGGTGATTGGTCATAATTAAATAGTGACTTGTAAATGGATTTTTATAATCAATTATGTATATTATCTTATTTTTAGTTTTTTTTCAGCTCATCTTTGATATTGAAGTTAGTAATTGACAACACTAAGATAAGTTCGATGTTTGTCTTAAGTTGCTTTGAAGTTTGATTCCACAATTAATCTTTCTTGGAGTTCAAATATGTTCACAGCAATTTATTGGATAAGAAATAGACATTTATGATGAACATGCTTCGGTCCTTTCTACTGCTAATTATATGCCATCTTTTGACATGATTGAGATTGTTAAATCAGGTTTTTGTCTCACGTTCAAATGGTGAAAAATATTCAAGTTTATTGTATCCAGGAAAGCCAAATAATTTGAATTAAGCCTTTGCCATCTCCCTTTTGATCTTGCAATTTATATTTCTTAATAACCGTGTTGATTTAATGAGTTGGATCTTTTATGAATGTCTTGAAATGAATTTAAAAAGAGACACAACCAACGGGACAAATTGACTAAATTTTATGTGCCTAAGTAGAGAAAATCCAGTTTTAGGAATTGGATTGTGGGATTAGAATCTGAATAGACAGGATTCTATATATCATGCGTTGTATCCAAGAGCTTGGACAATATATGAGGGTAACCTAGAAAACATAGCACACTTCTAAGTCAATCATGTTATTTTCATGAAAGATAATGAGTCTGACACTAATCATTCATGCTTTCAAACATACAACAAGACCCATCACTAAAAATAGTTTGTCATCATATTTAATCTATCACGCCCCATATTTATGAGAGTAGCTATTCTTTATCAGTTTTTACTTTCATGGTTAGCTATTATCTCCTTAAAATTTTCTTTTGCATTCAGATTTAATTATAAGCAGTTGATTGTGTTCCGTTCAGCTGAATAAATTGGGCAAAACATCAGCAGATGTCACCTTACTTTTCACATGGGTTGTAAGTGATGTTTTTTGTTTGCTGTTATGGTTATTAGAATTTTTGTTAAAGGTAAACCATGTAATGATGAAAGAAAGTGAAGCAAGTAGATATTTTCAATAGCTTATAAATGCTATTAATTATTGCCACAGCAGGGATGTCTACTATCGAGACCTAAAGGTAAGACTTATTCTCCTGTCTTATCAGCAAAATTTCACTTTGATATCAAAAGAAACAAACTCTTATATGGTTTTCATTTTTTATTTAATAAAAATTTTACAGCTAGAAAAGTTGCTATTAGATGCTTCTGAAATTTCTAAAGTTTCTGATTTTAGGTTAAGTGCTCTGTCCCAACAAGTCAAGGTAGTTGTGTTTCATTGCCTTCTAAGATTTACTTTTCTTTGTTATTTATCTTTATTCAATATATTGATAATCCTATTGTCAAGTTTGCTGCTAATCATCCTTTGAGAAAAAGAAAATGAAAGAAAGCAAAACAATTGTTTTTTTAATTTATTTTAACATATCTGTAAATTGGCTAAATGCTTGCTTTTAACACACCTTACATGTGCTTATTTATATGCATGAATCTTGTATTGGCTTTTCAGGATGGGTAATATAGGATTTGAAAAAAGAGAGGGGATATACTAGCTCGCATCACAAGCCTTGTGATTGTTAAACTAGCGCCTACAGTTGAGAATAGAATAAGTAAATGGTGGTATTAAATTGATTAATATTTTTAATAGTATACTTTTAAAGGTCCCATTTTGTTGCTTTGTTCTTTGATTTTTTTTTAATTGAAAGGCATTAACTATCAATGACTCCATATGATGTTGCAATTAGTATTTTTGGAGAAGATAGCATAATCTTTTAAACCAGAGTATGACCTATATCCTTCCACTAAAATGAGTTGGAATGCTAGTATGCCTAATCTTTAAGCAAGAAATTATGGGTCTCTAGTTGTCAATTAAGTGCAAATGGTAGTACAAACTCAACTCACTTGGGATTACCCACTTAATTTAACGCAGCTGTTATGTGCTCATTATTTTTATAATCTTTCATGTTAGAAGTATAATTGCTTGATAACATTACATTATTGAGCTCTTCATTTCATGGCCTCAGTTAATGACTATGGAGTTAGAGACTCTAATATGGAAAGATTTTAGCTTTCTAAGCACTTATGCTTTTTGTGGCCTGCAGTTGATTTATTATAAGTTAATTAAAGCAAACGAAATCATTGCTTAAACTGGCCTCAATTTCTATCTTTCTATCTATGTAGAATTGACTAAACTTTTGTAGTCTTTATCCCTTTGTATTCTACAACTTATATGATAAAGAGAGGATGAAAAGAGGCATAATAGTACCATGATGTTTTGTTGGAAGCATTGCTTAACCATGGAGAGATAGCTTATTTGATTTTCACAATGCTTTGGCTTTCTTCCTTTTTCTTTACGATTTACTAAAATTGCTGGTCTCACATGTTATAGTTATCATTGCAGACAGTGGTCTCTCTGGAGTTAACGAGCAATTGAAAAGATTTGGAATCTCCTTATTGTCATTAGCATGACAGAGGTGGTGTTTTTGGTTTTTGGTAGAAATAGTGTGTCCTGAACTCTAAAGCACTGGAAAAATAAAGTTACAATGACTTGCCTCATAATTTGCATTTGCACAGAAAATTCCTCCGGTTTAAGAACAAAATAGAAGGAATAGGTTTTCACTTTTTACTACTATTGACAAGTCTCTTCTTAAGTCTTTTACTTTAGCATATTACGTAAGCTATTTATCTATTAGCTATCTATTAGATGTTTTATCTGAGTATTACATGCTTCTCACTTACATATTAGTTAGACTATCAAGTTCCTTTGCGCCTTGAACTTCATGTTATTGAGAAAATGAGAATCTCTAATTTGAGGTTTTTTCCCTTTTGTGAAAGATTAACCCCAAAATTGTGTTTGATGCCCTATATTGATCAATAAATTATTATGTCCAATAAAAAATTTAACCAAATTACAAAGATTACTTAGGGTATATTATACAAAAAAAAAATTTCAATATTCCAAAACAACTAATTAACACTGTTGATTTCAATTATGTTTATTATCCATACTATATTTATTACTATACCAAAGTTCAAAAAAAGTCAAATATTTTGTACTTTAGTGAGACTAGCTTAAGTTGTTAGGCTGTGATGATATATAATAAAGTATCAAATATGTAAACCTTTTTTATGTTAAAAAACAATAGAACAATCCCAAATGTATTGACAATTGTGATTTTTTTTATTGTTTACAAGCATCTTTCTATTGAAAGCAATTTTAATCTATTTGGATAATATGGATGAGTTAGTGAAGTTTAATAATAAAAGAAAGTCCTATAAACATTTTTTTAATCACTTGTTAGTGATAACTCATAATTGTTTTATAATAATAAACAGTTACAGTTTTATAGAACATGATTAAATATTAACTAAAAAATTATAATATGAATTATGTAATTAAGAGAAATTAATGAATGCTTTCAATTTACAAAATTTTGGTCTTGAAACTGATTTTTTTTAAAAAAAGTACAATTGTTTTTGTCTACTAAACATGATTTTTTTTTTGTATGGGTTGGGGAGGAAGTTTTTTTTTTTTTTCAGAAAAGTGAATTACAAATTAACATCAATTTTTTTATTTGTTTTATACTCTCTAATATTTCACTAAATAATAAAGTCCAAAGACATTGAATAACTCTTACTACTTTACCGGAGAATAAGACATTGACTATTATAAGTTTTTATGCACGTATAATTGATTTGGTTAGAGGCAAATATATTTGCATGCAAAAGGCTTAAAAATACTTATCTACAACAAAAATAATGAGGTGTCTTAAAAAATGACTCACGTTACATTTCAACAGATATTCAAGAACATTGAAATGAATTACCGTTTTTTTTTATGTTATACCTTACACTAATTGTTTCTATACACTTGTGCACATGGTTTGTATTTCTCCATCAAATTTAATTATGAACATGTCATTCACATTTATCATTTGTTCAATTGGTTGCAAATTAATGCAATCTAGCTAAAGACCACACTCATTAAAAAAACTAAATAAACATGTTAACATTGTTGATTTCAAATACATAGCATGCAACAACAATGATGCTCTACAGTATAATTTATCTTACAAGAAAGTAATTTTGAAGGCATACATAAATTAATATAATTAGATGATATTTTGTTGTGCATTGCACTAGGTGAAACATTAGTTATAAAGAAAGTTAGAAAGACAGCATAAGAGATTGTTTAATTTGTTGATGTGTTTATTATCTAACTTTTCTTTTCCATTGTTTCATTGTATATATTTGACTTTTTATCTAAAAAAAAAGAGAGATAAAAGCAAAAGAAAACCAAAGAGAGGGAAAAAGACATGTACTCCTTCCAATTTTATTTATAAGTTACATTCTAAAAAGTTTATTTAGTCTCATTTATAAGTTACGGTTTGACTTTTTAAGTAATATTTAAAATGTATTTTCAAAATTATTCTTTATAAAAGAGAAAAAAAATAACATGTCATCACTTTTTAAATTTGTTATATAAGAGCGTATTTGAAATTTTACATACTTTTGTTGATTATATTTTTTTTATATTGATATTGACGAGATTGGTAGAAATAACTTACAAAAAAAATTAAAGGAGGAGTATAACAGGGCTATGTGTGCCCTTAGACTATAAGGTTGCCCTTAATAAACCCATTTAACTCCAAAAAGATGGTAATTAAGGGATTAACTCTCAAAGGATTACCAAAATTGTAAGCTTATATAAAAGAGAAGAATTCTCAAATCATTTATAATGGGATCTCAAAACTTAATTTTCAATCTTTAACATACACATAAAATATTCAAATCAGAGTTTGAAAATAATGCGCAGGTTAAAAAATCACATGGAATCCAAAACATGAGTTTCAAATCTCAAAACTATAATTTGCCCATGTGCCATGGTTTATGACATATACGTTGCGGTTCACTCTCCTTTGTGCTATGCACTGTGGTGCATTGCATGAATTTAACAACAATGGGAGGAAATTTTTGATGCATCCTAAATCTCCGTCCCATGTTTGATTGAGATAGTTTCAGTGTCTACACAAAGCTTTCTTCTAACTCTATCTAATGGCATAGATTTTACGCTCAAATACATTTTTTACAAAAAGTTGGATATTGAAATCTATTTTATCACTTTTTCACCAAAATCTCAGATCAATAGTGTCCTAACTTAACCATAAGTGCCAAAAACCTGCACCAATTGTCCAACCACACTTAATAAATTTTAACGAACTCGTGCAATGCATCATACACAACCAAAAATACATATTTTTTAAAATCACTACTCAACTCTAAATTTTCACAAAACATCAAGGAGAGGAAATTCATACACAACCCCATATTTTTTATTTACATTTAAAATTTTTAAATATGTAATCGTATTTATTTAGTACTTTTTTGAAAAATTAAATGTATAAATGGGTTAAAATAATATTCAAACATACCGTTAAAAAATTAATGAAAGATACACTTAATTATTTAAATTGAGTGATAGTAAACAATTATATATCATAAGAACAGATTAATAATTTTTAAATTTTTAAATCAATTACAAATAAAAATATATTTTAAATTTTTTAATAAAATATTTCTAACAACGTTAAAATATTGAATTAAAGTTTATGTTTTAAAAAAGATTTATGTAATTTTAATAAAACAAAAGATGTATTTTCACTCAATAAGTTATACACACACTGTGCACTGTTGTTTTTAAACCAAATCAAACCGGTCCGTTGCGTTTGATCTGGCTTTGTATTTTAAGGTGGACATAACTTAGACTTAGAATTAACTCAAATCAACTTGTCTAGTCCCATGGGTTAAACAGGTTGATATTTTAAAAAATTCTAGCTGAAATAATGAAGAAGAAGAACCCAAATGAAAAGAAGAATGAAAAGATGCATGAAGAACTGGCAAGATGAAGAACTAAAATGAGAAGGAAAAAAAAAAAAAGACCAGGCTTTATTGTTGAAATTAAACTCCACACCTCTATTGTGAAGTGAAGCTTAACAATGTAATTTTGCCTTCCATAGTTAAACGCTGGAGCCAGATTCCTCGCTTGACACAGATTTTAAAAATGAAATTGTATATTTGTATATATATTCATTACTCTTTTGACCCTTTTTATTTGTTATTTTTACCGATTTCATTAATATCAATGCAAAAAAAATATAAAAAATAAAAGTGTATAAAATTTTAAATATGTCCTTATATAATAAATCCAAAAAGTAATATTATGTTACTTTTTCTCTCTTTATGATAATTTTAAAAATACTTTTTAAATATTACCTAAAAAGTTGTATTGTAACTTATAAATGAGATTAAATAGATCTTTTAAAACATGTCTTAAAATGAGATCAAATGCAGCATTATACAATACACACCAGTTATTATTTTTTTATCTGCAAATTTTTGTCACTTTAATCTTAGTATCTTATTATTAGGTAAATTTATTGTTTTAAAAATAATTTTATTTGAATTAATCTATGTATACTTTAAAATAAATTAGTTTACGTGAGCTTGATTTCACTTTCGATTCAATATTAATTGAACCCTTAATCTTGATGTTGGCCAGTTCAATGAGCAATTCAATTTCTTGGTGTGCAACTGAAATTATATGGGTTATAGGTGCAGTGCAGTAGTTGGGGATGGAACATCTCCATGAAGCAATTTTGTGTATATGAGATGTCCGTTAATTTGAGAAGGGCACGAGATCTTAATGCTTGATAGCCACACAGAATCAACTTCAGTATGAGCCATTCAGATAATTTCATTTGGACAAGAAATTATAAAAAAATTATTTATAATAAAGAGTTTGGATCTAATTTGAACTATTTAAATTTAATATTAAAATTTTTTATAATTTAATAAATTTACTATCCAGATTTACTCTGGACACTTTAAGTTTAAAATTTTAACTTATAATTTTTTTAAAATTATTTCTTTCAAAAGTACCCATTTGAGTATTATCCTTGTTTTTATTAAAAAAATTAATATTAAATATAGTTTGTTCAAAGTAAATGATTAATTTATAAAAATTATAAAAATTTTAATATCAAATCGAAACTATTTAGATTAATGATAAATTATTGGGAAGATTAATCATTGGGTACCTGTAATTCTGACTTAATTACAACTCAATTCTTGAATTGTGATTCGTTGTAACTCAGTTTATATAATTTTAGCTTGATTGAAATTCAGTCCTTGAATTTTAATTTTTTAATTGAGTCCTCATAGTTTTAATTATTTAAATATTGATTCCTATACTTAAAAAAATAAAATTATAAAGATTAAACCTATTTTAAAATTCAGGACTCCTAGAGTAAAACTATTTTAAAATTTAGGTCCTAAATTTTAAATAATTTTATTTTTTAAAATATAGAGAGCAATATTTTAATTGGTTAAAACTATTGAGATTGAGTTATAAGAGTTAAAATTTAGGGATTGAGTTATAAGTTAAAATTATAAAAACTGAATTACAATGAGTTAAAATTTAAAATTGAATTATAATTTTAAGAATTAAATAATCAGCTTTTTCTAAATTATTTATTAAATAAGTTATCGCTATTAAAAACTTTAAATTTGAATGATTTTAAATTAAAATCTGAATTGCTTAGATCGAAGGAGCATGAAGACGAACCCGTAGGCTATGTTTGGTTTGAGGGGAAGGGAGGGTTTTTAAGATACCTTATTTGGTTTGATTAGAGGGGAGAGGAGGGGAGGGGTTTTTATTGATCTTTTGTTTGGTTTAGGAGGGGAGATAATAATTAAATTATCATTATACCCTTGTACAATAATATTTTATTTTTTAACCTTTTATCACATAAATCTATTTTACATATCAACTCAAATTGTATAATTTTTTTAAATTACCCTAAGCTTATCAATTTTTTTTTACTTCTTCATCCCAAATAAGTAAATTAAAAAATACTATTAAATAATCTTATTAGTAAATTAATCTAGATATTAAACAATACTTTGTGAAAAAATTAATGAAACTAATGATTTTATACCCTCAATAATTGCACAAGACAATGCTCGTTCTTAATAACAATGGAGCAATAATTATAATCATTAATAACAAAATATATTGGGCAAGAGCATCTAACATATTAATCATGCTTAAGAACCACATTTTGAGCATCTAGCTAACAAAATATACAAAAATTACTAATAAAAGTCATCATCTAATTAGAACTATAAAACATCCTCATCATCACTTCCTTTCGTATTGGTGCTGGACATTGAGTTGCTGCTTTAAGCCTATCACTATTAGCCATAAGAAACCAATATATGTCAGGTAATTTTGCAGCATCAATCCCACACTTTTCAAGCATTTTCCAAATTTTTTCACCTGATAATTATGGCACCTTCTTGAAACTTTGTCATATCATCACATTTCCTTGTTGAATTGCCTCAGCCACAGCTAACACTGCTCCCGTCAACTCATTTAGACTAGCCTCATTCTCCTTAGACACCCTCTCTGTCTTCTTGCTACATGCACTAGTAATAGTGGGTGAGTGCTCTTGGTCAGGTGAGTTTTCTTGTCCTGGTAAGTTTTTTTGTCCATCAAGCTCAACATTAATTGTGGCTCTATTTTGTGAGACAATATTGTTAATGTCATTAATAATTTCAATGACTTCTTCCTGAGAACGACGTCTTTTTTTCACTCACGTGCTGTCTCACCCTCATCTCCATTAGCTCTATCTACTTTATATAATATCATCATTTTTTCATAGTTTAGAAAAGGAGTAGTTCTCTATAATGCTGCTTTAGGTTTAACCTGAAACAAGTGAAATTACAAAAGCAATTCAATTGCAAATGCATACTTTTCCATTTTCAAAGACCATTAAACAAGTATAGCTATGAATATGTAGGAAATTACAAAAGAATAATATAATCAATGCATATATAAAAAATTTACCTCAATTAATGCATCCTAAACTTCAGGCTCAACATCCCTATATTTGAGTTATTGGATTCCAAGCGAACCCACTCAAACTTTTGAAAATGTCATAAACATCTGAAAAGTTTCTCTTTAAAGTTTTCCATCAATTTTTCACCTTTTTCTTGTCAATTTGTTTACCGAATAAAGCACTCAAATATTTATATATGTTATCATAAGTTGTAGTGGTAAAAGTACCATTAACTTTGTGACCCTCATTATATTCATTCATGAAAGCATCAACGAGAGTATCATCCATGAATCTTGTCTAGTTTACAATCTCCTTATTATTGTTTGGTGCCATCCTATTACATAACAACATAATCACATAATACTAATCCCAATATGAAAAGCTAATCAAATTTCAATGTCAAACTAAACAAATAATATAAAGCAAATAAAAGTCAATAAAATAACAAATTTCAATATCTGATCAAACCTTAATTAAACTCAATATAAGTCAATGTAATAATACAACATATTTAAATGTCTATAATAATACAATAGTTTCTAACTTATTAAGAAAATAAAAATTCAATCATCAAATTCATCCTCAAGAGCAGCCAAATGTTCTTGATAATCTGCCTACATCTGATTGGTTATATTTTTTCTAATAAGTTCACCTCGAGCAGCCTCATTATTGTCCCCTATTTGAGCACGGTTATTATTATTTGAATGGTTTTCTCTTACAAGAACAGCATCAACTTCCTCTAAAAGATCTTCAATAGGTCTATACTCACAAGGAAGTTATGAAGAATGCAACATACATATATTATCATTTTTTGTGCTTTGATCCCATATGTAGGTTCAGTTGTATTGGATAAAATAAAAAATCTTTTTTTCAAAATACTAAAAGCACGTTCAATGGCATTGCATAACTTTGCATGTCAAAGGTTAACTAACTCTCTATAATTTAGGGAGAGATTCTGTTTTGAATATTCTTTCAAATGATAATGGACTCCTCAATAAGGTGTTATAAGTCCTCTTGTTAACATGAATCCAGCATCAACAAGGTAATATTTACCTATCATAAAGAAAAATAATTACTATAATAATTTTACAATTACAAATATAAACTTTATCAAAATTGGTAAAATATTTACCTTTAGGAATTATAAGCCTATCTTCTCGTGTTAATGCATTTTTAATAATTTTTGAGTCAGATGCAATACCTTCCCATCCAGGGAGCACATAAATAAACTTTAGATCAAATGTACATGTTGTTAACATGTTCTGTGTCGGAAATTCCTTCCTACCACGATATCTAGGAGCATCTAAAGAAGGCACCTTGACTCGTATATGTGTTTCACCAATAGCACCAACACAATCCTTAAAATATGAGAAGAATTTCTTATCTTTTTTAATTTCAGGACGGATGGTTGAGCCATTAGGTTGAACAAGAAATTTTTCTTCTAAGTCAATGATAGTTGTCAAAACTGGATGAAAATGGCGACTAATTGTCTCACCAAAACACCTAAACCAAAAATTCACTTCACGATTTTTTGCATTGTGTGTCAATATATATAGAGTTTTTGCAACTATTTCTTCCACATTTGACCATTGCGTGGGTTGTAGGCCAGCCTCTCTTTTTAACATACCACATAATTCTAAAAAAGTTCTAGGAGTCATTCTAATGATATTTCAACTAGAGGGACTATCACTTATTCTGGCTCATTATTTCATCACGTACCATTTCTTTCTTGCCACTCAAACTATAACTTTTTTTTTTTGAATACATCTTACTTGCACATACTTTTATAAGGACACAAGGAAGAAGAGCTAGTGCTCTTCGACGCAATTCAAACCAATGTTGTACCAGTAAAAGATATTTAGATTCCTTGCTCATCTAACAAAGCAACCAAGAAGAATAATAAAAATCAATAAACAAGCCACAATTATCATAAATGAGAGCAAAAGATTTAGTTTCATCAGTAGAAAACAATGATCATATATAGTACGAGTGGAAAACAAGATTTCTGTGACTCTACAAAGCACCACAAATTGAAGAAAATGGTGGGCCTTTCTAACTAGTCCAATTAATCTCATTCACAGACCATGAAAGAGTCTTAGGAACGATGGCAACGTGCAGCATGACGGCAACTCTTTTTCTATATAAAATCAAAACCTAAAACTGATTGCTTTCTTGCATCCAAATAACAATTTTAGAACAAACAAACAGGGAATGAATAACTATATAAACGATACCGAATTATGAGGTAAATGAATAGAGAACATAGATTTTAGAGGTTATCTTATATTATAGATTGAAAGGCGTGTCTTATATGCGCAAATTGCATATTAGTTATTCAAAATGAACCAAAAGCAAGCATTACAATTATCACCATTATGATCTTCCATGAACCAAAAGCAGCTCATTTAATCCAGTGAAGTTTATATCACCATTAAAATTGAAAGTAGAATATCCCATCAATACAATTTTCTTCTTTACCCTACCCTAGAGGGTTTTGGTTTGTGAGACCACATTACTATAAAGAAATTAGTTCAATAATTTCCATGCAAGAGAATCAATTGAATGAGAGGCTTTGTACTATAAACAGAGAACAAAAGTATTTAATCACAAAAACCTATATTTGCAAATCAGCAGCAATATAAAATTGAACATTTTTTATGTAGAACAGAAAATTACATTTCCCATGAATCTCTGGATGTTCTTCAAATTGTTGGCAAAGTCATACACAAGAACAATGGGAACAGTCACATAGATCCCAAACTTAGCAATCTCAAGGATTCCTTTCGATGTGTCAAGAGAAGACATCTCAGTGGATGTTTTAATTTTGCAGGACATATAGAAACACCAGCATTTTAGCGCATAATATTAAATATGATATGTTTATCGATGATAGTTAAGTCAAGTGAAATGGATCAAAATGAAGAAAATGGTGGGCCTTTCTACAGAGCACCGTTCTTATAGCAATTGTCATAAGCTTCTAATTGTTTATTCATTAACTTAAATGCTTCATCCGTATAGAAAGAATGAAGAAGAAAACCAGAACAGGGTCTGAACAACCTAAATCTCAGAACAAGGTCCGAACAAAAAGAAAAGAACGAAGAACGAAGAAGAAAACCAGGACAAAGCTCAAATCAAACACAAATCAAGCGAATTGATTCAAAGAAAAGATAGACAGAGCATTTGTGAGGAAGAATCTGACCTAACAATGCACAGTGAGAGCTTTGAAGAGGAGGACTTGATGAGATGATGCACGTCGGGAGCTTCGACCACTCCAGACAAGACGCATGGCGGGGCTTCGAACACGCCAGATTAGACGCACAATAAGAGCTCTGACAAACCGAGAGCTCTGAGAAAGCTAAAAGAAGACCCACAACGAGATAGACCGAGCTTCTGCAAGAAAAGAAAGCCAGATTGTGTTTATTGTGTTTCAAGGGCAATATCATAATTTCATAAAAATAATGAGGATAAATTAGTCAACAAATTTAACTCTTCTTCAAAAAAATCCCAACTTAAAGGGAGCCAAAAATAAGAGGCCTCTCCCCTCTAAAAATTTTGAACCAAATGAGAGAAATGAAATCCTTTCCTTCCCCTCCATTTACCTCCAACCAAACAGAGCCATGAACACACACTCGGGCGCGGTTATCGGATTGTTGTGTGCACCGGAAGGCGCGAGAACCTTTTTGTGGCCCCGCCACCGTGGGGTTGGGGGAAGAAATTTCTGGAGACATCGAAGCTTTTATCTGGCAATTCGAGTCGGGGGAACCAAGCCCTAGCGATCAAAACGATCTCACTCCTGATCTGCTCCTATCTTGAAGAGCTGAATTATAGGCAAATTACTCCTTTTCATCTGCGGTTCATGGCGACTTCATCAACCTCTGTCGCTACATCTGTGTCTTCGCAATTCACCAACTTCAACGGTTCCTATTTCCCCGTGCCTTTTCACCTACAGCAATCCCTAGCAATGCAGTATGCGACACCATATGCGGCGGTTTCTGCGGCATCGCCAGCCGTGCAAATTTCTCCTGCTTCCCTTTATCCCTCTCCGGCACCGGTCGCTGGTTTGTATTCTCTGCCACAGTATCAGCAGGTCGGTGGATGCTCTTGCGCGCAATACATGCGTGCGCGATGATTTCTCTGCTAAGTTTTTATTTATTAATTTATTTTGCGTAAAATGAGATAATTGCCTTTGATTCCTTTTCATTTTCTGACGCAAGAATAGTAGGAGGCCATCGTTTTTAACTGCTGTTTAACTTTTAATATTCCTCCCGTAGCGGTTTCGTTACAGAGCTCTTAGAGAATAGCAATATAAGAACCAAAAGACTCGATTGAACGTTCAACTGTGTATTTTTTTCTAAAATCATTATTATTATTATTATCGTTTTTTTTCTTTTTAAATAATAGGCGCAACAACTATTTCAAAGGGATGCACAGGCAATTACACCTGAAGCTCTTGAGAGTGTCAAGGCGGCCATTGCAAATAGTGAGATTGAGCATAAAGCGGAGCCCAAAAAGAAAGCAGTTCCTCGCAAAGCTGCTGGCCAAACATGGGAGGATCCCACTCTTGCAGACTGGCCAGAAAGTATGCTGTTTGTTTTATATAATTACTATTTTTTAATTCGTCACGGTAGTGCAAGGATAATCAACTTGCTTCGGCACGACTGTCCTCATAGTCCGTAATTCAACTCTGTCAGAGTCTTTCAGGATTTTGAACTGTGATCATGTGTTCTCTGTCTTCCTCTTTTCTTCTTTCTTTTTAAAAAAGGAAAAATCGAGACTCCATGTGGGGGTTGCATCTTCATGAAAATGGTTTAAGGTAGTGTGATACGCGCACACGGACCCTTGGGCTTTGGTGGAATACGGCTCAAGCATGGATAACCCCATGGAAAGGGAAATATATCAAGCAAGTTTGAATGAAAGACTAGATTCCCCATCTCATTGAGATAACTAGGTTCTTCTCCCTTTTTTGGATGATTAATTTGAATAATTTAGCCATTTAGGTGGACAACTTTTGACCCAGTAGTTTTTTTAATAAAAAAATGTAACTTCTGAATAGTTGCGTCAGATATGTAGAATGTGGAACGGTGACAGTTGTATTTTCATGTAGTAGTTAAAAAGAAAACATGTTGTTATCAACGTGCAATTCATGTGGATTTTGAAAGAAATACCTTGGTAATCGAAGTCACTGCTGTAATGCAGAAAGTCAGCATCAAAATTGACAATAGTAGTAAGTCATTTGGAGCGTAATTTATTTCCTTTGAAGTTACGACTATTATATGGAAATAAAGTTGTTCTGGGCATTCTGGGGCTTCAAGGATTGTTTATTGGTCTTGCATGTGGTGTATAAGCAGTATGTATTTTGGTTGACATCCCCCCTCTTTAAGGCCCAGATGCTATTTTTCCTGTATTACCTATACCTACATTTAAAATGGGCCCAGGCTACTCAATTAGTGGTTTGAGAATGTAACACATGCCTTCATCCTGCCAAATTCTGTCATATAATATCACGCTCTCTTTTTCACAGCTGGTGCAAATTAATTTGTCATTTTGATATCAAATACTGCCCTCTCTCAAAAGCTAAAATCATAAATTAGTCTCTTATCAAATTGGATGTGGCAGATGATTATCGGCTCTTTTGCGGTGATCTTGGTAATGAGGTGAATGATGATGTTCTTTCAAAAACATTTTCTCGATTTCCTTCCTTTAACATGGCACGGGTAAGTGGATCTTTCATCTAACTACGTCTTTCACTTTTGGTGACAATCATGTCAGTGTGAACAATTTTTATTTCCTCTTCAGATTTTTATTTGAAGGAACAGAGCGTGAATCTTAAGGTAGGCCCCGTATCATAACTTATATTTAGATAGACATGTTGTTATGATTAGAATTGATGCATTATTTTGGGAAAAATGTAACTTTAAATTCCTGCATTTTGTTTGAGTTTTGCTATAAGTGCCTGCATTTTTTTTTCTTTTGGTGTTATAGGTTTTTACACTTTTATTTTTTGGTGTTCTAGTAAGTGTATGGATTTAAAATTATATTTTCCTATTATTTTGTCATCGGAGGTGTTCCCTAGCTGCTGCCCATTAACAAGCTAAAAGAAAATTGAGATGGTGTCATTGAGATGCTGTTTAGGATGCTTGGATTTTCAGAATCTTATAATTTGAAATTAATCCATTCTTAGGAGGTTTATTTTGGTGTCTTATTTATGACTGGAGATCCGAAAAGTTAGTTGCAGTTCATTCCAGTCAGGTTGACTTTTGAATTTTGGTTGTGGACATTTAGAGTCAACATATGGTCATTAAGTCTGTTAGATTCCAAATGACTCTTGGTCTGTGCTTTTTTAGCAGGCCTGTTGAATCTTTCAGTAGGTCTATCTGTTTCCCCCAGTCTGTCTTGATTTATTTCCTTGTTTGAGGTGGCTTTCCAACTATCTTGAACCCCCATGGAAAGATACTTTGGTTGACTGGATTTAATTTCTTATGCCCGTAGTCTCCCACTTTGGCTCCAGCAAACTAAGCCTCGTCTGGCAAACTTAGCAAACTAAGTCCACACACACACACACATTTTTTTTTCAAAAGAGTAAAGAATAGATATGTTTGGTGGCTATTGTGACCTTCTGTGAACTTAGTTTTTTGGGTTCTAAACTGACACAGTAAAAGAGGGGGTAGTGGAGGAAGAAGTGAACAGTTATTCACAATTGGAAAGAATAATTGGTGCATAGTTGTGAGTATAGTCAAACTAGACGCATTAGACTCGAAGGCTATGGTGAAGCTGGAAATCAAAAACTCTATGGTAGCTTCATGGCCAATCAATGCTGTGACACCACAAATTCGGCATTCCTTCATGTTTCTTCCGATAGCTCAAGATATATGGGAAGTAGTCAAGGAGTCATATTCAGATGGTGAAGATGGTGCCCGGCTCTATGATCTTAAGACACAAATTTGGCAGGTTAAACAAGGAGACCGGTAGTTAATTGAATTTTCGTTGGACTGGGTTGCCATTTGGCAGGAAATTGACCTCAACACAGGAGAGGAGTGGTCATGTGCCATTGATGCAGTAAGGTATGAGCGATGAATTGAAGATGAGCAGGTCTTTCAGTTTTTGGCCTGTATTTATCAATCTTTGGATGATGTTCGTAGCCGCATATAGGCTCGCTCCCCCTTACCTTCTCCTTGTGATACGCTTGCTGAAGTTCGTCAAGAGGCCTCTCGTCGCAAGGTGATGTTATGTGCCCCTATTCCTACTCTTCCTCAATCTGAATCTTTTGCTTTAGTGAGTAGGCATTTTGACCAGGTCCACAAAGATGCAAAGGGGAAGAGTGTGTGACCATTGTAAAAAGACGGGCCACTTGAAAGACAAGTGTTGGGATCTTCATGGGTCCAACACATCCTAATTGGAAACCTCGTAAGGGTAAATCCCATGGCTATCAAGTTATCTTTGATCCTCCTAACAAAGTGGGTTCACTACCTTCTATTGATAAGGACCAATTGAATAAACTTATGGACATGATTAAGTCCTTACAATCTAGGCAGCCACCTTCCCTGTCATAATGCTTCAGTAGTTAAACAAGGTAATTCTCATTATGCTTTCAAATACTTGTTCCATTAAGTCTAAATGGATTGTTGATTTTGGAGCCTTGGATCATATAACTGTGGATTCTACATTATTTATATCATATTTCCCATGTAGTGGGCATGAGAAAATTGATACAGCCAATGGTACCTCTTCCTCTATTGCTGGAAAGGGCAATATTACTATTTCTGAAGTTATGCATTTGGATTCTGTTCTTTATGTTCCTTATTTGGCTTGTAACTTGTGCATAAGCTAGTTTACTAAAGTTCATTGTAGTGCTCACTTCTTTTTCACCTATTACATTTTTTAGGATCTCTCATTGGCGAAGATGATTGGTAGTGCTGAGGAGTGTGGTGGGCTCTATTACGGGAATCAATCGTGAATAATCTCTGGTCTTGTTTCTGCTGCAACCTTGCATCTACTTCCAAAATGTTGATCTTTTGTTACGATATAAAAGAATGGGTCATCCCAATGTTTAGTATTTGAGTCATTTGTTTCTCAAATTATCATTTAATAAAACTTCTAGTTATTTTTTGTTGTGATATTTGCGAATTGGCCAAACACCATCGTTTTTCTTTTCCACGCTCTGAGTACAAGCCCTCTCAACCTTTTTCTATTGTTCATGGTGATGTGTGGGGTCCTTTACTTGTTCCTAATTGTACTCCTGCTAAGTGGTTTGTTACTTTCATTGATGACTATACTCATGTGTGCTGGTTCTGTTTAATAAAAGACAAGTTTGATGTGACATCTATTTTTATCGAATTCTGCACCATGATATTAAATCAATTTCACAAGTCTATCAAAATCCTTCAAACTGATAAGGGCATTGAATATGTTAACAAATCTTTGGGTGAGTTTCTTAAGTCCAAGGGAATTGTTCATAAAACTTCTATACTGACAGTCCTCAACAAAATAGGGTGGTTGAACGAAAGAATCGACCCTTACTTGAAGTTGTTCGTGCTCTTCTCTTCACCACAAATGTCCCCCTAAATACTTCTAGGGGGATGCCATTCTCATTGCTACTTACCTCATTAATCGCATGCCCAGTAAAATATCATCCTACTCTATTCTACTTGTGTGCCTTCGTCAAACACACTCTCATCCATCTTGAGACAACTCTTCCTTTAAAAAATCTTTGGGTGTTCTGCCTTTGTTCACCTTTCCTCATCCTCCAAACTTGAGCCTTAAGCTATCAAATGTGTGTTTCTTGGTTATTCTTCTTCCCAAAAGGGCTATAAGTGCTTTGATCCTTCTTCTAAGCGCTTATTTGTTAGTCATGATGTTACCTTCTCTGAACATGAATCCTTTTATCCTTCTCCTTCAATTCAGAGGGAGAATTGGAGTGAATTTCAATCAATCCATCATCGTGACTGTGAGTATTCTCCTATTTATTCTCTTGACCAAGAACACCCTAATACTACTTCTCTTGAACTCATGTCTCTTTTATGCCAGAAGCAATAGAAAATGCAAGTTTAGGGGGAGACAAGAACAAGGTGCTAAAGGTAAAGAGATTAAAGTTTACACACGAAAGATGAAGCATGGTAAAAAAGCCCACAAACCTGAGGTAGTACTAGAATTTGAACCGGTGGAAGATGTTAGGGAAGAAAGTCTTGGAGAGGAAGGTGAAATTATTAATGAAAATTCAGAAATAGGGACGAGTTTAGAAGATGACTTGGGACTGCCAATTCCCCTTAGAGAGAAACCTCGGTGATGTGCACAACATCCTATTCAGAAATACCTATCGTATGAAGCTTTGTCTCCTAGTTATCGAGCCTTTATCGCTAATGTTGATGATGTTAGTATTCCTAAAAACATCTATGAGGCTCTTAAAACACCAGGATGGAAAGAGGCTGTGCTAGAGGAAATGAAAGCATTAGAAGAAAATGGGATGTGGGAGATTGTGTAGAAGCCAAGGAGCAAGAAATTAGTAAGCTGGAGATGGGTATTTACCACTAAAGCTGTATTGTGATAATAAGGCTGCCATAAACATGGCTTTGAATCCCATCCATCTAAGCATGTGGAAATAGATAGGCACTTTATAAGAGAAAAAGTGGAAGATGGACTCATATGCTTAACCTCTCTACCAACAAATTTTCAAGCAGCAGATGTGTTGATTAAAGGGTTACATAAACCTGCCTTTGAAAGTTGTTTGAGCAAGTTGAACATGATTAGTATCTATGATTCAACTCAAAGAGGATTGTGAGAATAGTCAAACTAATATTAAATGTATTTGTCTTAAAGAGATTTACTCCCTAGATATTGGGATATGATTAGATGAGATTATGGGAGTTAATATTTTTATTTTATTTGATTCTATTTACTTTATAGGAATCTCTGTAAGTTGTATATATATTTACAGTCTGCTGTGAACAAAATTATTGAGGAATTCTTGATCCAGAATGTCACAATAATTAATTCAACAGGTGAAATATATCAGATGTAGAAGATATATAGTAAATGAGGATACAATTGTCTTTATTTGAGGCGTTGTAGTTTTTTTATTGATTTTTTTAATCTTAAATTACTATTCTGAGAACTTCAGGCTCTTGATAGGCTGTAGTTTCTAATTTTCTGCTTGTCATTCTTCCAAATCAACTCAACTTGTGTTTGCGGTGCTTGCAAATTTACTTAGAAATTTGTTTCTATGACTATAATTCATTTGATTATTTTGTAGGTTGTCAGAGACAAGCGGACTGGAAAAACGAAGGGTTATGGATTTGTAAGCTTTGCCAATCCTGCTGACCTTGCTGCTGCTCTCAAAGAAATGAATGGTCAGTTACTTGCAAACTAGTGCTTCTCTCTTCTTCTTCCTGTCTTTTATTATGCTTCTATCTCTGTTTTTTTTTTTTTTTTGCTTTCCAATGGAAAATCTGCAAAGCCACATCTATTTTAAGTCTGAGGGGTTTAGGCTTATTGAAATTTGAAGTCAGTAAACGGGTTTTTAATGCGAACCTTGTGACATTTTCTACAATGCGTGCACAGATGCCTACAGGAGTACAAGCAAATGCTGTTTAGCCCTGACTTTGTTATTGATATGATGCATGAATTGATTTAAGCAACACTAAAAAAGAATAACGGGGGGAAATTACATATCCTAAGTGATGAAGTAATTGCAATTTTATATCCAAAGTTAAAACATGACACTATCCATCGAAATATCCCAGAAAGTGATATGTCCATGGACATTCAAATTACACTTAAAAACCACATGATTTGTTATGTGAACCTTACATCTCCATCGTATTCCCAGGTGTTTTGTGTTTTCAGTCTCTGATACGTTTCTACTGAAATCTTTTATGTTCTAATTTTAACTAGAATCTGTAATTTTCATTTTTAATTTTCTTTTTAAAGTTTAGGGTAATGTTTTGAAATTTCATATTGAGATCATAATTAGACTATAGGTCAAACATGTACCTTGAGCATGTTTTGAAACTGATAAACATGTTGCTCATCCAATGAATTGTTGCTGTGCTGAGAGAGTCGCGTTGTTTTTTCTTTTTGGTTGACGTTGCTTTCTCTCTCCTGTTTTTGGTGGTCCTTAAGATGTTAGCTGAGAATGACGTTTAAAATTTATTGCTAAAAATCTATGCCATCTTTCATGTCTTGATTTTAGGTAAATATGTTGGAAATCGGCCAATTAAGCTTCGCAAGAGTAGTTGGCAGGAGAGGACAGCTACGAGGCCCTGGAAAAAACAGAAGGTAGCTTTATGTTTTGGATTTAGAATAGCATGTTCTTTGCTTGCACTTAAACAACTGTGCTTAGTATTCTTTTATATTGTTTGGCAGAACCAAACTCAGAAGAAATCGAAATTGCCCAGGAAGAGTATCCTGCACAAATAAGTTGGCCGGATTATGTAATTCAGGCTTCCGAAAGAATAAAAAAAGCACGGTTCACAAAGTACTGTTTTGTCTTTTCATATTTGCTAAATATTTTTATCTACCTTCTGTCCATGTTTATATCCCTGGAATTTGTGCTGGTCATGTTCAAACACTGAAAAACGAGGGGATAGAAATCGTCAGTAATAATTTACCGCACGTATCGTTTTAAATGTCTGACCTCTTGAAGTGGAATGGACCTGAAGCGTACTGTTGGATTGCATGTGGCTGTTAGGCAGATATGCTAAGAGTTGATATTGTTATTGCAAAGCGAATGCTAAGTACTATTCATAGGTATCGTAGGTTATAAGTTAGAATCCCCCCCCCTTCTTTTAGTTATCAAAAAAAAAAAAACAAAGAAATTCCCCTTTTTGTGCTGAACAACATTAACAAGATACCATCAAAGTGTTTTGCAGCGTCGATATCTGGTAAATCATGTTGG